>NW_008796056.1:911610-935796 GCF_000699145.1 Aptenodytes forsteri
CCCATCCCTGGGAACATTCCAGGTCAGGTTGGACGGGGCTCTGAGCAACCTGATCTAGTGGAAGATGTCCCTGCCCACGGCAGGGGGGTTGGACTAGATGACCTTTAGAGGTCCCTTCCAACCCAAACTATTCTATGATTCTATGATTCTATACTTACAATGAATAAAACTCAGATATTTTCCTGACAGTCACATGCTCCCATGTTTTGTTCTTTTTTTCCTGTGTATGTCCTGCATTTTTTTATGTTGTTTATATGTAAGAACACACAGTAAATCAAAAGAGAACATTACACATAATTAAGATTGCACAGGCTGATCTAAGTAAAAATATGGCCCCCCTTATTTTATCATGACTCTTAAGAAAATACCATGAAGGCTTTTACTACTGTAACTAGAATCAGAATGAAAAATAGCCAGACTTTAGTTCCAGCAGTATCTTACCTTGCTGTTATAGAAGAGTGTGCTCCTTCTGCCAAAAAAGACATCACACCTAGGAAGATATATGAGTTCATCTGTTTTACAGGCTACTCTTCTAGGAAATTCAGCTGAGATGGCTTTGTGGAATAAATTGTTGTGCATGCAGAATTCACAGACAAATGCTGATTCTTCACAGATGTGTTCAAAAACATCTGGTCTCGCTGTCAGAAATACCTATCACTTACAGTTTGCTGTTAACAAGAGCTGGGGATGTTTAAGCTTTTAACTCAAGGCATTGGAAAACAAGCTCTGGTTTATCTGAAGGCATGCAGAAAAGATTTAAAATGAGAATGTGCTACTGACTCTTCCTTAGCAAATGCTTTTCCATGTATGGAAGGGATCACAGTAGCATTGGTGAATAGTCAGGGAAGGACCTAACACTGTAGGAAAGGTATTACTGACAGATAAAGCTAGAAATAAAAACATAGAGACCTGTCTTTAGGAACAATTGTCAGTAATAACTGGTTAGCAAAATCATATAAATGTGGTGGACAGCTTAATCTGTGCCAAGGAACTTTAAAGATTAAATTAGGACAACCTTGCCCTAATTTAAAATGGAGAGGCTACACTGGAAGGCTCTCTTGGTCTTCTAGCAGCTCCAGTCCTGCCTGTAATTGCTGTGAAGGCTTGTCAATTTGCCAAACCTGTTAATCAGTCATTTCACTGTAGGGACCGCAATTGTAGGATGTGTTTTAAAACAAATGCATAAATAAACATAAATGTAGCACATCAGCTATGTGGCCTGTGCTCAGAATTGTCTTGTCTGAAGCATGTTTCTGGTGTAAAAAATTGGATCCTCTTTAAGGTCTATAAATATTCAGGGAGAATCCAGTGTGTTAGGTACAAAAAACTTAGACATCAAGTTCCCTTGGCAACGAGAAAGCACACATAGTTTGTATGTTCACTTTAAAACCACGCAATATGCCAGGGAAGAGCAGCAGGGATTGGGGCATTTTGAGGGGCTGCAGAGAAGGTGATGTCTTAAGTACTCTCTTCTGCCTTCTCTGGCCCAAGATGCCAGGGCTTAGCTGTTGGTGATGAAATGAGAGGTGCACACTGCTAAGCCAGGCTAGCTAACTGAAAGGAGCAAAGCATCATTCAGAACTAAATACAGCAATTGTTGCAGTGTCTACTGGGAATTTGAGTTCAACCTAAAGTTCAGAATGCTGAGCATACTTCACATTTCTGGTCTCTGTTTCGTCACTTTATCACCTGTTTTTCTCTCTTCCTGCCAAACAAACAGGGGGGTGATGTCTCATCTTCTCATCTTTCAAGGGCTGGCTGGCCTGTTTTAACTGTAATTCAGGGATTGTTTTCTTTTCCCCTGAAGTCAGTTTTATCAGGCCTTCCTGATAATGAGAAACAACCTGCTAATTTTTCTGCATCTTGAAACAGAGGGTTGGGTGTGGGTGGGATTGACCCAAACTATGGAAAATCTAGTGGGTGTTTTGATTTTCTTGATGATCTATGATCTGTGACTTAGACACATTGAAGGTCTGGGGCTTTTTTTTTAATTTTTATTATAGGTTGTATGATTTATTTGTCCATCAGCAACCCTGCAGCATAACAATACTTAATTGAACTTTACTGTTATTATCAAGATCCTTTGACTTTTTCCATCACTCTAATAAAAGTATCAGTCAATTTATCATCACAATGATCTTCTGGAGTATTTTGCCTTTTCAACTTAGTTCTACAGAAAGGAACAACTAGTTCCACAAATGTGTATAGGTTTCTAACTCTTACCTAGGCACTGAACTCCTCCTGAAGGGAGGAAGGCAAGAAGAGTTAGATGCTTAAATGTCATTCAGGATCTTAGGTTAGATAACTTGTCTGTGATTACACAAGAAAACTGTGGCAGAACTGACCACCAAGCCCAGTCATCACACATATAGAGCCTCATCCATTAGGCCATCATTTTGTGACTGTTTTCGATAGAATCATACAACTGATTCACGTTAGAAGAGACTGTAGGAGATCTAGGTCAAGGTTCTGCTCAGTGCAGAGCAGGTTGCTCAGGGCCTTGTCCAGTCAGGTCCTGAAAACCTCCAAGGATGGAATGTCTCTGGGTAACCTCTTCCAAATGGTAGGTTCCCCCAAAACCTTCTCAGCTCCAGGCTGACCAAGCCCAGCTTCCCTAGCTGCTCCTCACAGGACAAGTGCACCAGCCCTGACCATCTCAGTGGCATCTCCTGAACTCCCTCCAGTTTGCAAACATTTCTGTACTGAAGAGCTGAAAACTGGATGGAGTATTCTGGATGCAGCGTAACGAGTGCTGAGTAAAAGAAGAATCATCACTTCCTTCAGTCTACTGGTTACCCTCATATTAATATAGTCCAGTGTGTTGCTACCTTTCACAGCTAGCAGGGCATGGTCCTGACATGTTTAGCCTAGAGTTCATCAGGACTCCAGTGCCATTTTCAGCCCAAGTGCTACCTATGTGTTTAAAAGTGATGGTACCATGCTTCAGTGACCCCTGAGGGCACAGGGACCCATCCAGAGAGTCCTCACAGCACAGCACTGAATTCACAGCAAAACTGTGCAAGGGGAATAGTGGGTCATTTTAAGGTGCTGTGTCTGGTGAGTGAGCCCCATCACCCAGAAGGGTTTATTAGCTTGGGCTTATCATGAGGAAGGCTCAGCTGTTCTGGGCATCAGCCTGTTTATGCATTGCTCAAGTGTCTCTCTATTTCTATTTTGAAAGGGAAGACAGTAATCACCAGCTGCATATATAAGCAACAATGGGAGGTGGAAAAACCATCCTATAATTTGCTCCATGGTGGAGAAGAAGGTCCAGGCTGGTAAAGCCAATGACAGGACTAAGCTAGAGTCTATATCCTCTAATCCTTTCTGGTGTTTTCTGAATGATTTGGACTCTTGCTTGTCACTGCAAGTGATCAACTAGCAGGGTGGATCAAATCTGAATTTTCAGATGCAGTTCCCTCCTCTCCCTCCATAGGCTCTCCATGGCTCCATTTTGGGGGCGTGTCTGGAGGTGAACAGAAACCACCACTGAGTGAGTGCATAACTTTGTTTACTCTATAAATCAGTGGAGCTTGGCTGATTTGTTGTCAAATGCTGCTAGTAGCCGATGGCTCCAGTATACTGAGGTGAGCTTAATATCTTAATTCAGTGGCTGAGGAAGCATCCTGACCTTTTGTTGCTAACAAATTAGGTACATGGTGTACTAGGAGGTTTCCTTCAGTGCTACTGTATCTTTCTTTTTTCTTTTTTTTTTCTCTCCTGTTATTAACTCACAGCTTGGGACTCTACATCTGAACGTTTCTCTTTACCTCTAAGACTTTCTGAATTAATTTCAGTAGAACTGGGCTAGGACTCAGGACATGTGAGATTGCTTTCTGTATGAGCTGACTTTGGGCAAATCACTTCACGTCCTCATACCTCACTTTCTCAACATGTAAAATGGTGCTGATAATTCTGACCCTCTTTAGAAGCATTTTGAAAGCTAATGGTGAAATATGCTGTTATGGATCTGAGCATTACATCTTGCTTTCAGTTCTTCAATTGATTTCGGTTTTGACTTGTTTGTGGGTGATGAGAAAGCATCAGGAAACTCATAAAGTCAATTTGTAAACTGGCAATGAATTTGAGATTCTCCTGGCAGCCTTTACCATGCCTGCTTGTGAATTCCTGCCAGAGAATAGAAAGGTTTAAATGAGGTGCAGTTGTGACCATCCTGCAGGAAAGCAAGATGTGTGTACGGGGAATCAGCCAAAGGTTACTATCCACAGATAATGCATTTAAGGAGATCTCAGCTTTTGCTGAGGATTAGAAGCAGGTTTCTCTTGATTCAGTCTATAAGAAAACGGAGGAAGAGTCCTCCATTAGTGATATCAGTTTCCTTCACTAGGTCTGTAGTAGTGGACAAGAGCCTGTGGTTTTCCCTGGGTGAACTGATTTTACTTCCTGGCTGATCACTTGGTCGTCTCAAGAGTCTTTATCAAAGCAGCTGTAACCGTTGTTTGCTTAAACTGCAAGATGGTGAGACTAGACTACAAGACCCCAAGCTGTACCAGTCATTACTGGTAATAGGTTCACTCTAAGAAAGAGTGAATCCTCATTCATTATTGCTGTTTTACTTCAGAATAACTCTAGTGAGATCAATACATTGGTAAATTGAGCTCATCTGCATTCTAACCCACGTCTCCTTTTGATTCCAAGCTGGCTGTTCCTACACTGCGATTTAGGGAGTATGCTTATCGTGTCTTGCTCAAAGCAACTAAGGATTGGAATTATCCTTAATTTTCAGGTACTCAGGCTTCTGAGAAAGACGGTATGTTTCTCAGTGTTGTGGAGAGCTGACATGCAAATCCTCATAAAAATATTTCTCTCATGCCACAAAAAAAAGGCTTTGCAGAAGTGATTAAAATTTTCATACTCACTTTTTAATTCTTTGAAATGTAAAAAAGAATTTTGAGTTTTCCTTAAATTCACACTGAAAAACAAAACAAAAACAATTGTCAAGTTGTTAAAAAAAGATTTCTAAATTCTTACTTGCCTTCCTAAGAATAAAATCAAATTAGAGAGAAAGGAGAAAAAGCTACAAAAATAAAAAGATGTCTGAAAGAAGTATGCCAGTGGTTCCCTTAAAAAGAAATAAACAATTGCAAAACTAAGTGAATGTTTTTTGCTTTTAGGAGTTTTAAAATATTTTTCATGAAGTATATTTTTTCCTATGAAACTCAAATGTCTGGTTTTCCAATTAATCTTCTTCAAGGCACCCCAGCATTTGTATTTCAGTGTTAGACCCATATCTATATAGTGTTTTCCATGAAAGACTATAATATTTTTAATCAGCTAACTTTGAGAAGGAAAGCTCTTCCATTAACTTAATTCTTTCCTTTTAACTGTGTTAGCACTTAGGCTATCTCTAAAACTACCAGAAGCAACTTTTCTGATGGGAAAGGCATTTTCCTGTTAATGAAGAGAGTTTGCCAAAAATTTTCCAGTTTACTAGAAGTTCTGAAGACGAGTTTTGCATAGGTTGGTTTTTGGATTTTTTTCTATTATTTTTAATTTTTGCTTTTACCTGTCCCAGATAAATAATGAGCTTTAATTATAACCTGGGACTGAGTAGTGGTATGACACCTGCTGAGAATGCTACAAACATTTTCAATATTGCATGTGGAGGATGAACCTAAAAGATGAGCTATGTCAATAGAGAGTGCCTGCTATCTCTGACTGACTTGTTGGGAAATCTGACAATGACGTTGGTGCCTCCAGCTCCTGCTTTTAATCCTCTACAAAATGTGGAGAAGACATTGATTGTCACATTTACAAAATAAAGTATCCTACCATTATGCATGTTCGACAGGTAAAGAATACACTAGGAATAAAACCCCATGATGGTATTTGAAATATAACAGGTTAGATCCTCAGCACCTGGCAATAGACTTCAGTGGAGTTACACCTTCTTGTACCTGCTTCTGTTTTTCTGCACTATACTATAGGTTTTACAGAAGAAGTCAACTCTAAGCCTTCCTACTGTGTGCTTTTCTTACATCCACAGAGATCATGCATTGGTTCCTAAAAACTGTCATAGCAGATTAAGCCATTGGTCCTTCTAGATCCGTATCATGACAAAGGTGAACACCTGACTCTATGAAATAAGATTCTCTAGTAAAATATCTGAGCTATTGTGCAATAATACACAAGGTGTAAGGACAGACATTCCTTTACTGACCACCACAGGTGACTTGTTTACATCTTTAAATATGAACTGTTGTTTTCTATTTTATTACATCAGCTTGCATGGCAGTGCATATCATTATTAAGCACTAACTTATCCAAACTCCTTAAAAAATTTGGACATAGTGCCTGACTTAATGATCTCCTGTGGCAGTAAATTCCAGAAGGAGGCTGCAGGATGGATATAGTACTTATTCTCTGTTTCTTCTGCATGGACTGCCCTCTCATTTAATCCTCTGTCCTGCTGTCTTTGTGCTATGTAACATAGTTAAGAGGAGAAACTCTTTAGTCCCTATGACCTTCATAATCTGAATATCCTCCCTTCCCTTAGTCTCCTCCTCTCCAGGCAAATACATTTAAGCCTCTCTGGTTTTACTAATCTCATCCCAAATATTTTTACAATTTTTATTACCCACACAGCTCCTTATGATCTTTACTGTTTGATTTCTAAGGGTTTAAGGCCCTGTGGGATCAAAAGAGTAATCTCACCAGCTCAGCTGTCCTCAGAAATATTCTTTAGTCACTTTCTATCAGCTGTCAACTGTAATGCAGTTTTTCAGAGGTTTTGCTTCCATCAAAGGTTCTCGGCAAGTCTTCAGAAGAGCTCACTCCAATCATACCTGTGAGGTGTTGGTTGTCTCAGTGCCTCTGAATGGTGGGTGCACCCCAGGAGTCTAGGAACTTCACTCTCCACCCAGAAAGGCAGATATGTATTATTTAAAAAGAAATATCTCCACAGAAGCCTCTCCATCTCTAATTTTTGTCCTCTTGAATCTAAGGCAACAATTTCAACTGACAGCTCAGTTTCAAATTTGCAAAGAGGGATCTTGATGCTGTTCCCATCAGATGTGGTTCCCCTCTTGTTCTTTACACCACCTACACTCAGCAGCCAAGATGGGCAATGATGTATTAAACACGAAGAGCAAGAGTGGAAGAATAGCAGGGGATATGGACAAACATAGATGAGTCTCACACATGAACCCAAACACAGATGAACCCAGATGAGTCTCAGGCAATAAAGTGTAGAAAAGACTGATGAGAAATATCTTTGTTAGGACTTACCAGTCTAAAGGCCCTTGCTTTCTTCAACCAAGATATTTATTAAAGACATCCTAATCTCACAATGTCTACTTTAAATATGTTGGGTCTTGATTTCAAAAGAACTACAAAGATTATTTAGCTGGGATGTTGTAGCTAACAGTCAAGTCTTACCTGTTCAGCGGGAAGAAATGGGTGTTTGACTGTCAAAAGCTTAGGGGAGAAGACCAGGTAAGACCTGAAGTCAAACCAGGCTCTTTCCCTGTATGATATTTAGCTCTGTCTTATTTTGCTGAATGGTTGAGTCATTGGTGTTAGATCTCATCGTGCCCTCTCAGAAAGTGTATGACCATCTTGCTGTGCTTACCCTATTGCTGCCAGTAATTCTGCTATTACCCGGGCATACAGTGAATCAGCTAATCCAAAGAGTGCTGCTGCTTAAGACTTGATGAACTCCGGGCTTCTCCAAGAGAAAGCTTTTGGCAGCATTCACATTGCAAGGGCTGGTGCTGTTGCACAGAAGGATTTGTTTGAAAGGTGGCATTTCTTTTTCTTTTACAAGCCAGGGGAGGCTAATTCATCTTGGCTCACTGCAGCCTTCTGCACCATCTGTGCTGCCTGCATATTAAACACTTGGTTTTATATCCCCTTCTTCCATTTCAGAGTTTACTTCTACTTCTGCTTGGGAAGAAGATTTTCTATTCCTTTTGTCATCCTTGTGCACTAGAAAGGCCATCCTACCCAGCCAGAGCAGGGGTCATCTGAGATTTAAATCTGGCTTCCAGGTTTCCAAGGCCAAGTCAAACTTGTCATTGGATGAATTATGACTAAAGCTGGACACATTATCACTCAGTCATCTGGTCTGAGTGCTAAGTCAGCATGAGGTAATAGGCTTGTAATGGCACCGAAGTCAGCCAGGTCTCTAGGATGGCTTCATCTAGACTGTTTTTCCTTTACAGTGAACTTCCCAATGAAGACCAAAAGGGCTTTTAAACATAAAAAGGTAGTTCAATTACAGAATATTTACTTAATCTTTCACACAGACAAAGCTCAACATGATTAGGTCAGAAGAATAAATTTAACAGGGGAGTATAAACAACTTCTTTACCCACTTGGTACTTGCACCAAGCTAGGTCTTAGGCACTTCAGTGAGTTTATGAGTTGCAGTAAATATTGCACAGTCTCCTCTGGTCTCCAGAAAGTTTTATTTTGTCCCTATGGAGGCCAGGATATGTCTGCTTCTCTCTCCTCTCAGACGCTTCTTTCTCTTGAACAGCTGGTTCACCACTCCTGCTGCATGCATTTCTCTGTTCCTCCTTGCCATACCTTGCAGTAGGAAAATGAACTTTTCTCAGGCACGTTCAGGTTCTTCCAATGGAAGGAACAACCTCTTTCTTTCCATTGGTCTTACCTGATCTACTCATTCTCTTCACAAAATAAGAGAATTCATAAACAGGTAAAATAGATACTATGTATATCTGGTGGGTTGACTGTGGCCGACCACCAGCTGCCCACCAACCTGCTCTCTCACTCCCTCTCCTCACCTGGACAGGGGGAAAAAATAAGATGAAAAGCTTGTGGGTCGAGATAAAGACAGGAGGATTGCTCATCAGTTACCAGCATGGGCAAAACTGACTCAGCTTGGGGAAATTAATTTAATTTATTGCCAATTAATAACAGAGTAGGATAATGAGAAATAAAAACAAAACTAAAAACACCTTCCCCCCGACCCCCTTCTTCCCAGGCTTAACTTCACTCCTGACTCTTCTACCTGTTTCCCCTCAAGCAGTGCAGGGGAATGGGGGTTGAGTTCAATCCATAACACTTCATCTCTGCCGCTCCTTCCTCCTCACGCTCTTCCCCTCTTCCAGTGTGGGATCCTTCCCATGGGATACAGTCCTTCATGAACTGCTCCAGCATGGGTCCTTTCCACAGGGTATAGTCCTTCAGAAACAGACTGCTTCAGCATGGGTCTCCCATGGGGTCACAGGTCCTGCCAGAAAACCTGCTCCTGCGTGGGCTCCTTTCCACAGGCTTCAGTTCCTGCCAGGAACCTGCTCTGATGTGAGATGTCCACAGACTACAGCTTCCTTCAGGACACGTCCACCTGCTCCGGCGTGGGGTTCTCCATGGGCTGCAGTGTGGGTATATGCTCCAACATGGTCCTCCATGTGCTTCAGGGGAACAACCTGCATCACCATGGTCTTCACCATGGGCTGCAGGGAAATCTCTGCTCTGGTGCCTGGAGCAACATCAAAATTAACAATTTTTTTTTGGTAATTTTATTTACATCACTTTTGCTGCTATGAAATCCTCTTGCAGTGACCAGACATAAACTGGGCTACTGTTCTTTTAATTTTTAAAAGAAACAAATCCAACAAACGTTATCTAGTGCTGTAAAAGCCATACAGTATAAATTCTACTGGATTTTGATCCAAAAGATACAATGAACATAAAGAATTCAAATAAGGTTTGTGATACAGAGGATACAATTTTTTCTAGGCTGTCTGTGGTATTTCTTTTACAGATAGCCAGTAGCCGCTTCTTAGTTTGGATGTGTGACCTCCGCTCTAACCTCACAGCTATACTTGTCGCTGTTGTGTTTCAGATGTCATATAGCACCCATAGGAAAGAATGCATAAAAAAGAAGGTGAATCCATAGGAAATAAGGTGAAAAGAAGAAATTTCACAAATACATTGCATGAACTTGTTATTTACATTTTCTCAAAATATCTGTCAGCCCAGGAATTTGACAAGGAATGCTCTCAACTTCGTAATTCATGCTACAAACAGAAGAGGTGACGTTGTAAGCTCCATCTTTGCTATTCTATCACAATTGCAATTTTGTGCTATTACTGGTCATAAAGTCTACACAAGGTGTTTCATTCTGTAGATACCTGCAGTGATTAATTGTCAGTGGAATTTTATGGAAAATCCTTAAAAAGCTGGAGGCTTAACTTTAAGCACATGTGCCTCATTTCTTCAAAAGAAGCATTAATTGGAGTGGATTTAAAGCTTTAGCTTGCAGAACCTAATCAGAAATTACTTGACTTATACCACTGTCAAGCACAAAATCTACTGAAGTCAATAGATATGAAGGGAAAATTTGTCTAGCTAAGTGCATGTCAAGCCAAGAACTTCTAGCAGGACTCAGAGCCTCTTACAAAAAACTGAGGAGTATACTGTAGCTCTTTAAAAGTTGTAGCAATCCATTCTTTGGGTCTTTCCCTGGGTCACTTCTCCCCTAAATCTTGAAACTGATAAAACTGCTCTTAGCAGTTTGTATGTCTGCTCACAGCAATTTTGTGAGCTGGCATGTACGAATGAATAACGAATCAGACAAGAACAATGTTCTTCTTAGAGCTACAGAAATCACTCAGCATGCTTACTTATACTCCATTAACTAAGCATTAAAGCATAAAATGCCAATTTGTGATGCTGTCAGAGAAGTAGCCTTAAACCCTTGCACACAGTGTCTCTAGAAACTAGGAAGGTCCAGGTAAGGACATGCTCACTAGATAGGGTTGTGTGCAAGTAGAATGCTCTACATTATAAAATAATAGACAATCCAATTCCAACACCTTCAGCTGGCTTTTGGAATGCAAATTTCAACTGTCAAGTCTTAATTAAAAACTACCAGTCAGCACTATTTAAAAAGTGGAAGAGAACTAAGTGGTAGGTTGTTGCAGAAAATGTGCAAGTTGCATGCTAAAAGAAGTAGGTAAAGTGACAGGTATATAATTATCATCACATCAAGTGAAGGACAAGAAACAGTCTATGGTTCCTGAAGAGGTGGGGCTTCAGCAATCTTCAGTGTGGCAAGGGGTTCTTCAGACAGAGTTAATTTGTCATTCCATTTATTTCAAAGGAGAATCTCCTTCTATGCCAAACCTCTGTGAGCCTTCAAAACTGGTGACGTGCTGGGCGAGGTTCACGCATAAAGAGGTTAGTGTGAACACAAATGCTTGTGTTTCATGCATCAGTTAGGGTTGAGTTTGAAGCACAATGTTGTGTTCAGGTGTTTGGCAGTTTCTGTTCAGCAGCACATCACAGCTGGTCTGTAATCCCTCATTCAATGGAGAACCAGCAAAGCAACGAATCAAAGGCCCACTGCAGTTGATCATCTGAAGGCAAGAATCTTCAGCATCTTCTGCAGGTTTTAAACCAGCAAAACAGATCTCCTCTGTAGGCTACTAAAAAGTGAAAGTTCTGAGTAAAGGATCATTTTTGCTACCTAAGAAGAAACCACTCAGAAATAGCATTCAATGCTCCTTAAAACTATGACATTAATGCTACAAACCATCCTACAACACCATCCTCTTCCCCATAGCTACACAGAGGGTGACTTTCTGCGCAAAGATTTGTTCTGGTTGAACATATTAGTGTAAGGCCACAGCAGTGCTCTGTTTGCCCAGGTTTTACAGGTCAGATCCTCTGACCTCCACCCACTGCTGCAGTTGGTGTGTAAGTGCACTGAGGGATAGCAACAGCCTTGTGTCCTACACCCCAAATCTACGTGTTTGCAGTCCCTTCTCCCCTGTATGTCTGTATACTAGGTGCTTGCATGGCACCCGTGGTGTCAGAATGATTACAGAAAGTGGAAAAAAACTTGCAAAGAAGAGGTGTCACTGATAATTCTTCAGAAGTATTTTAAGAAAACAGTGCCAATTCAGACTTTGAATTTTCTGATTTTGTCAACTTAAGGCTAAGCGTGAAAAAAAAGGTAATCTTTTTTATATTTAACCTGAGAATTTGGCTAAGTAGGCTTAACAGTCAAAGCTCAATTTTAGAAATGGCATCGTGCTAACTGAACTTTTCTCCTCTCTCCCCAGTTAGAAAACATTAACCTTTAACTCTCAGCAGGTTGGGAATATCCAGTCTCCTGGATAATATATAATCAGTACTGAAGAGGAATAAGGTATTAGCTACTCAGACATTTGTCAGAAAAAATCTTTCTTTAGCAATTTTCCACATCTATGTAATCTATACTTGACACATTTGACTTGACCAATTATTCATAAACAAAAGTAGTGTTACGGTACTTAATTATTGTCAGGAGCTGGAGGGCCCTGCTAGGCTTTAATGGCCCTGCCTACTCCTGGGGCCTCCCCCCACCCTGCCCACAGCCCAGGACCCCATTTCAGCCCCCAGGGCCATCAGTCCCTGCCCCAGTGACACCACAGGACACTGGTCTCCAGCTCCCCACAGTCCCGCCCTGCCTGACCATGGGCCCCGCCAAGCCATGGGCCAACACTCCCATCCCCATTTGCCAGGCCATCTCAGGGCTGTGTCTGATCCTGGTTACCCTCACTGGGCCTGATCCTAATCCTCCATTGCCCTCCTTCCCAGTGCTGCACAGACTCTGGCATCCATCAGGGTTGACCCGAGCCCAATTCCTTCTCCCCTTGGCTCACCTGGCCCCTGGGACCCCTTGGGGTGACTGGGCACCTTCCCCACCATGGTTATCACACTTAACTCCCAGCCTCCATCCCTTAGGGAGCAGCTGGATCCTGCTGCTCCCTGACAATTATAGTGCAACATGAATGCCCCAATCCTTAATTAAATTAAATTCAATTTTCTATATGCTCAGTTTGTACTGAGGGAAAAAAAAAAAAAAAAAAGAGGGAGATAAAATGGAAGGTACTGTAAGTCCTATCTCCTCATATTTGTTGGTTTTATTTAGTCCAAGGTCTTTGGGACATTTGTGAAGACTGTGTGGGTTGCCTTGGGAAAGATGATTCAAGTTGAAATAAAACTGCTTGGATGGAATTAATGTTGTCTCTTCTTTAGCATAAGTTTGGACTGTTTATGGTGACTGATCTGTTCTTGCCGCTATCAACATGAGTCAAATGATTTCAGAACTCTCATAAATCAAAATAAATGAAATTCCACAAAAGGTTGTATGCAAATACAGGGTGGTAAGTAGCACTGAATTCCCACTTGTCAGAAAGGTAAATAAAATCAATGAGCTTTTTACAGATACATTATTTCATTATGTGACAGTTAAAGCACAGTGTGAAATCTAAACAGAAATCAGACATGGCACCTGCCAATGCTTGTTGAGCTGTGTGGTTTTTTCAAGCTCATGATTTAAAAATCTTAAGAACTGGAATAGTAGTCCTTCAATTTTTTTAAGTATTTTTTCTCTGAAAATCCCCTGAGAAACCAAGATCTGCATTCGCCAACACATGGATTTTTTTTTGTTTGCTCAAATCCTCCATGCTGTGCCTTGGTTTCCTGAGGTGTCAGTTGCTATACTGTAAAAGCATTGGAAAGGCTTCCCTGAACATCATGGCACCTCGTTCTTCTCTTTCATACGATGTCTTAAACTGTGCTGTTCCCTGATGGCTACAAAAAACCTGACAGGTGACTGCTTAGCTCAGCTCCCTGCTGGCCAAATCATTGTCATTTGCTCAGATTGTGTTGATCAGTCTGGTGGGGTTCATGTGACATGACATGCTGGTAAATCAGACCCAAATTTCAGCTGGTACCTACAAGTGTCTGTTCCTTTCCACTCACTATAATGGGAGTGAAGGCAACTAGTTTAGGTGGACTCACCATTGTAGACCTCTGAAGTTAGATGAGGTGAACCCAACAATTAATTTTCTTCTACTCTCCATCTGTCTTTATTCTCTGCTCTCCCAGCACCAATGCCAGTATCTTTCAGCTAAGCACACATCCTTGACCTGAACCTCCTCTGCAGACATAAAAGGGGCTTGGTAGGAAGAGATTTTTAATGGCACCCTGCCTAACTGAAAAAGGGAGCAGGGTCTCTTTCTTGTCCACATTCTGACTTGCAATATTCTATATCTTTTGGTGGTTGTTGTTACTGTAGTATTGGAATAAGCTGGAATTTATTCATTCATGATGAAAGTTCTGCTGATACTACCTCTCCAATCATTCATTGTTTGTTGCTTAAAAAAACCTCTCTGTAAAAGTATAATTTAGTTTCTATCATTTCAGCAGGTTGGGTAGAAAGAATGAGCGTATAAATGTTAGGTCCTACCTACATTTATCTCATACTTAAGCTTTCTTTTTTTTTTCCTCTGAAGCCTGTAGAATATCTTCAAAATAATCCATTTTCCTAAACTCCCAAACTTCCAGTTAGAGACCTAGAAAAATTACGACATACTCTAGATATTATGAGAAAACTGGACTGTTTTCTATCTAATTTACATATTGTGATAACATCTTTTCACTGAATTTTTTGAAAGTGTCTGGCAGTGGTGGGTGGCACTGAACTGAATCTCTCATTCACCTAGATGATATGACAGTGAGGATGACTAAATTGGGACTACTAGGGAAGATAGTCACAACATAGCCCTTTTTCCTCATATGCTGGTAGGAGCAGGCTTTTTAGATCTATGTCAAGTTCTATGATAGCCCGTGCTGAAAAAATGCATAAGAAGAAAAAATAACTTATTCCAAAGATTATTAAATCTCTTTTTTCCTTATATTGAACTGCTAGAGAAAAGTGAATTGCAAGTTTCTGACTCGGAAAAAAAATATTCCTCAGAGGACTTTTTGACCAATATCTGAATGACAGAGGTCTGTAGTGCTGCACCTTGAGGAAAGCAGTATCACTGAGGAAATGGCATGCAACAGGAGGGGCTGCAGTTGGCAAAAGAGTCTTCAACATGTCTGTGGCTCATCTCCTTGAGAATTTGAAAGTTGGGGATTCTTGTGAGTGGCTTTGTAATACAAGCGGTCACTTACTCAAAGAGAAAGAAATTGCCTACGTTATCCATGACTGATGTTCTCCTGGACAGGCTCTTCACCTCTTGAAAGTCTAAAAGAATCTGTATTTTAGTTAGCAAATGACTTGATGAAGAGCTGACATAAGGCTATGTCATTTCTAGTAAATAAAATATACCTAGGACTGCTTTTTGATACTGATGTGGAATGTATGGTAATACTGATCTGTACCATGTATGCTGTTGTTCTCCAAAACAGGGTGGCCACACACAATTGTCCACCTGAACTCTGCCCAGACTTTTTTTTTGTTATGAACTCAGTTGACATGGAACAAAAACATGCCCTGAAAAGTATTAGCTCTGTAAGAAGGATGAGTTCCTGTGCTCAGGAATGTCTCCTAACGTAATTTCATTAATTAAAATAGCTGTAACTACAATGTATTTTTACAGACAATGGATCTCAAATAACCTCACTTTCTGAAGAGAAGTTGTCTGTTTTTGTGTCTTGCCTTAGAACATCAACATTCTGGAAAAAGGGCCTTTTTTTTGTCTGTGTTTGTGCAGATGCTACTATGTGGGGTCCTGCTCAGTGATGGGGACTCCTGGGAGCTACCAAATTCTATGGATAATAATTGAAGAAGTATTTCCTGTAGAAGAGGCAGTGCAGATTTCCTGAAACAACCTTATTCACCTGCTAACCTTCTTATGAGAAAGAAACTTATGGGTTCAGATTTGTCCTTGGAAAGTTTATTTGCATCTGCAAAGAATGAAAGAAAAAAAAAAAAAAGAAAAAGAGGCTTAGTTTTAATGACCAGTTTGTCGTTATTTCCAGCCCTCTGCAAAAACAAATTAGGATCTGTACTTTTACTGTTTCCCTCCCACGGAGAAGACAAATATTTAGTTCTATAAATATTTGATTGAGGCTCAGCCACCTGGAAAATCTTGTAGAGGAGGGAATAAACTCCAAGAGGCCAGATCTTCTCTTGGTATCTGGTTCACCATATTGGACACAAAAAAATTGGGACAGATTTCCCAGGGAAGCTCAGGGAACATTAGTACCAGCTGGTGTGGTATGTGCTCCCACACTACATGACACAGCTCTATTGTGGAGCCTGCACCTGCCTCTGTGTGCAGCCAGGTTTGTGGGTGGGATTCATCTCACTCTAGGTTAGGTGTGCACATGTTAAGTCTCTGCATCAGAGACAAGTCATCTTAGCTTCCATTTACAGCCAATGGAGAGTAATAAGCATTTTCAAATGTGATTAACCTGATTTGTTTCAAATGTCTACTCAGAATGAGACTAATTTCACTCTAGAAATACCTGCTTTTCTCTGTTTATTACAAAGAAAGCCCAGAGTGACTAGTTCATATATGGACATCTCTCCTTCATCTGTCAGATGCCATCTTGTTTCATAAGAAATATTTTAGATGCTGCCATCAAGCTTCAACTGTGGTGACCTTGCAGAGTTTTTAAAATTGATTTACTGTCCACGACTGGGTAGCAGGTTAATATTTATGTTTGTCTGCATGACAGTCTCTTGTCTGGGAATTAAAGAAAAAGCAAGGATGTGACATTACTTTTCTAAGCAGCTGTAGGGAGAAATTAGAGAGTCATATTAATGTATCACATCAATCCTATGGCCACGTGCGATGGGAATTACCCTTGGGCAGAAGCTGGCACAAGAAAAAATGTTAACTTCTATGTAAAGGATATTCAGGTCTTGTATTCCTGCAGGATGAAGTTTGTTGATAGGAGTTGGGACAGAGGACTTGCTCTCTCAAGGCAAATGTACATCCTGAAAAAGCATTTCCTGTTCAATGAGTTCAGCTCCTCACTGGTCCCTGTTGCTGGGGTGGCTTAAAGCCACAAGGAAACTATGTCATGTTATTCAGACCAGAGCTGGCTGAACATATTTGGGTTGCATAATTTACTCAGAGCATTCTGCAGTCACATTTGAATGCATTATTCACTGGATTTCCCCTTCTCCCCATCATTCATCCAGTCCATGAAGTTAATAATTTGGGATTATACAGCATAGTGCAAGGCTTTGTCAACACATTTCAGAGAATATTTCATGTAAGATCATTGCATGTTATTTGCTCAGGTTTAATAAACACACCAGGAAAGAAGGAAAGAAGAAAAGCTGATATAAGGTTTTCCTGCTGCTTAGATACTAAGGATGAAGGGCAACTGATGGAAAGGAAAGAAAAACCCTGCTTCATTACTGTACCAAGACACAGTATTCTTCCTGTCATGACAGTATGTCAGCATTTAGCCAGAAGACAGAGTACATACTAGTGCGGTGTAAGTATCGTTCTGCCTGTATGTTTATTGAGAAAAGGAAGTTTATTGACATCTGATCAACACTGGACTGTCTCCCATATTTAAATGGGTGTTCAGGACTAGCTGTGGCAGAGCTCATGTGAACCCTGAGGTGATTCATCTTAACATTTTGCTTTGGCATGTGTGGTGTTCTGTCCTTAGCACATAAAACATACCTATAGACTTCACAAGGAACGAGATGGCCAGATGTTAAAGTCTCTGAGGTTTTATAGTGGACTTTGGCTTAGGTCCTAAAATAGATAAGCATGAGGTAGGACTAGAGGAGCATCTGTTGTGTGCTGTGCAACACTGGGGTGGGAGGAAGTAGGCAGAGGACAGAGAGATCTTCCTGAAAGGCATCACCGCTGTTTCTCCTCTTTTGTGTGCTGCTGGGGGAGCAGTTTAACAAGCAAAACATGCAGGCAAACAGTGCAACAGATGGTGCAACCTACTATTGAGGAAACATTTCAAAGGGTAACAAAATATGGTTAAAACCAGCTTACAGTTTACACACTGAATGCAAAATCGAACATGCTGTTTTCAGCAGGCTGTAGCTGTTTTCATTTGTTGATGCCAAGTGCTTTGGGGAGCCACAGCTCCAAAGTGGTTAGTGCAGCAGCAGGAAACCCTGTAACTGTATAGACTTGACTCAGCTGGCTAGGTAGGCTAGGACTGCATTCTTACCTGTAAATGGGCTTTAGTGCGAGCAGAGGGATCCCTCAGGGGTATTTCCAGTGCAGTTTCCTAAAGTTTGTCTCTTTCTCTCTGTCTTTTTGTCTATGTGCCACTAATAACTTCTAAATCCAGGAGGTTTTGATAGATATACATAAATAGTAAGGAAGATCTCATAAAAGAAAAAAAAAAATGAATCCAGGAGAAGCTGTGGTTTCCCAAGAAATCATACAGTATTTCAGTGAAGAGAAAGGTTAGGAAAAAATATTAAAGACCTTTGGCTAAATTATGAAGTCTTTATTCATGCTAAACTTTGGGTATGGATAAAGGAGAGGCAAGCACAGATCATTAAGCGCACATACAGAGCATCAGAAGCAGGTAGGAGCAAAATCAGAATGGACAATGCAGAATGAACTGTAGCTAGCAAGAGGAACGAGGTAACAAGAAATCATTCCTTGACTGGATTAGTAGCAATAGAAGGCCCAAAGGAAAGTGTTAAGACATTTATTCAGTGCAAAGGAATAGCTATCACTAAATAGCGTAAGAAAAACTGAAAAGGTAAAGGATGGTTTTTTTTCACTGTTCATTATAAAGGTTACTTATGACAAGCGGCAAACTCATTATTAGCAACAATGGATAACAGCTCAACCTAGAACAGAAACAGATCATGTTTGACAGTATTTTGGTTTTCAGTTTGTCTGGGCCTTCTGATCCTGATTGCAGTGTGGGCTGAAGCAGTCTCAGAAACATTAGCAGTTGTCTTTGAGAACTTGTGGAGGACATATAAGGTGTTGCTGGACTGGAAAGGAGCAATCTTAATGTGTAACTGTATAAAGGGAGGAAAAAATGAAATGTAAATTTATAGAGAGGTCAACTTCACTTCAAATCCTAGAAAAAATCTAAACCAGTCAGAAGTTACTTGCAAGCACTTGGAAGATAACAAGGAGAAGAGGAGCAGCAAAGATAAATTTGCCAAGGAGAAGATATCTTGTAAAATCAATCTAATTTTATTTTATGAATGCATAAGGGGTCATGTAGACAAAGAAGCAGCAATAATCATATATCTTGTCACTAAAGGTTTTGACATTGCCTTACACTGCATTCTTGTAAGCAAACTGGGGAGACATATTAAAAGTAAAATTACTGTTGGAGAAGATTGTAGAGTGGCACATAACCAGGTAAAGTTATCACTTGTTCCCTGTCAAATTGCAAACATAGTTCCCTTCACTCTGATTTGTTAATGACATAAATTACACAGTCAAATCAAGGCTATGCTTATTAAATCCACAGATGACATCAAGCTTATAGGAACTGGATGTCAGAGGACAAGACTAAAATTGAAGATGATCTTAATAAATTAGAGAAACCATCTGAAAGAAACCAGGAAATAGACAGAAATATTCTGCCATTTCTTAATAGAATTTTGACCAAAAGTAATCAATAACAATAAAAGTTCACTCTTTAAAATTGACCAGAGGCTGAAAACTCTGGGGAGAGACATCTGCAATGGTGAATGTGGATCAGGTGAAATTAGAAGAATGGAAATATTGAAAGGCATACAGAGGGAGAAGGATGAAAATTCTGAAATCATCCAGAAATGCTAGATATAAATAAACACTAACAAATGCTGAAACCCATCAAACACAGGTTTAAGTTTCAGCAGTCCTGTCTTAAAGTAGAGTTATGGATTAAATGACACTGTTAGGTCCTGCCATATTCCTTCCATATTTTCTATTTATTTTATAGGTTTTATTTATTTAAATTATATATATTTATTTATGCTATTGAATTTTGCAGAATGATCTGTAAAGTACATAGGAACTGATGAATCTTAGTCTACTGTGGTTTCAGTCATCTGATGTTATTTTAAAAAAATATTTATTTTGACAATTTTCTGAGCGTTACTGTGCCTATTTTATATTGACAGATTCTCACAGGGCAGAATGTCACTAATTGAATCTAATGAATATGGCTGGAGACATGATAGAATGGAGGCAACAGATAAAACAACAGATACGCATCAAGATTTCTGTGGATATTAACAGCAGGAATATGTCCATCAACAGAAAATTGCATCATGGCTACAATTTGCATATGCAAGTACCAGGAGCTTTGGAGAATTGATATAATAACAGCAGGCATGCACTCTAGGAGAACATGATCTTATGGGTTTATGGACAACTTACGTATATGACAAGAGAGGCAGAAAACATAGTGAGACAGAAAATGTAACTTTGAATGCTCAGAAGGATATAACAGGAACCGTTATATCAGTTTTATTCTGGATCCCTGTTGTGGTTTAACCTCAGCCAGCAACTGAGCACCGCACAGCAGCTTGCTCACTCTCCCCCTGCCCCAGTGGGATGGGGGAGAGAATTGGAAGAGTAGAAGTGAGAAAACTCATGGGTTGAGACAAAAGCAGTTTAATAATTGAAATATAACAACAACAACAACAACAATAATAATAATAATCATGATTATATAAAGCAAGTGATGCACAATGCAATTGCTCACCACCCGCCGACCGATGCCCAGCCAGTCCCCGAGCAGCGGCCCCCCGGCCAGCTTTCCCCCAGTTTATGTACTGAGCATGATGTCACATGGTATGGAACGTCCCTTTGGCCAGTTGGGGTCAGCTGTCCTGGCTGTGCCCCCTCCCAGCTTCTTGTGCACCTCCAGCCTTCTCATCTCATCCTAAATCCAAAACACAGCACTGTACCAGCTACTAAGAAGAAAATTAACTCTATCCCAGCCGAAACCAGGACAATCCCTCATTGAAAGAGTTGTATATGACTTACACATTGGTGAAATTGTCTTAAGAATGTGATTAAGGGACTGTTGTTATTTGATCCCTAAGGCATATGTTACTAGAAAAGAGAGTAAGTACACAGACTTCCTTTCTATTGATGATAATGTTTTGGAGTTAAAAGAGCTTGCTGCCACCCAATTCTGTTATGAGTCCGTCACAGTTTAGACTGCCCCATGGGTATGAAATAGTCAATATTGTTTAATTTTTAGTTATCCCCCACAATATTTCTACTTACAGAATTATTTTTTAGCTTGATGGATGTAAGGATCATTATGAAGGCATCAGGAAGAGATCATGACCAGAAGGGATCATTAAAATCATCTTGTGTTGGTTGCTTTGCCATTTATTGAATTGAGTTTCCTCTGCTGAGAGAGGAGAAAAGAGCTGGAGATGCTGTGGCTATGTCTATACAGCTAAATGAGAAAGGCACAAGGACTAAACCCTGCCCTGCATGTCAGCGGTCATGGACTGGTTCAGGTCCACGCAGTTTTATGATAGTCCTACAGGGCAAACAGGCTGGGTCTCTGCTGTTACGATCCACCCTTTTGCCATGGATCTCCTCTGGGCCCCATGTGCGTGTCACAGACTCCTCAAACACTAACGAACTCCATTAAGAAGAGCTAAAAATGAACTTTTTAATGACTTTTTTTTCTTTTAGCAGAATATTATTGCATAAGGTTTGATGTTATCAGGAATGCTGGGTTCCTAATTAAGGGATTTGGGTTCATAGGAGCTTGTACCTTCTGCTCTCTGTATTTGCCTTTCTCAACCACAGGAAAAAATTAAAGGAAAATGCATTCATATAAGGTGATTATTGCTCAATTCTAAGAGAAAAAAAATCCAAATTTTTGTGCATAATGGAATTTTTTATAACTACTTGAGAGGGTTGTTTGTTTGTTTTTAGAAACACGTCGCTCACGTCCTTGTTATCCTTATTGTGTGCAATACAATACTGCACAGTTTAACTGTTCAGTCTTGGGACTGAATTGACAGTGGCTGTTAAAAGGTGGGAGCTTGTTTAGAAAATAAACAAGGCTATACACCAGGCTATCCAATAACAAGAAAGAACAACTAGACCATGAAATAGCCATAGAAAAAAAATCAGTAGAAAGTGTAGTACTGTGAAAAAACATTAACTTTGATAAGAACATTATACATGGAGGGCACTTCAGATTTACTGAATACAATGAAACGGGATGAGGTAGTGAAGGAGAGATAGACCTTTCAGAGAAAAACTATGTTGTTCATAAAGATTGTTTTGCTAATAAACACAGAAATAAAACAAACCAGTGTGAGTGGTCTGTTACAAGAGGTTATAAGACCAGGAGAAAGAAATAAGTTTTTTTGAAACCTAAAATATCAGAATGGAAACATAATAAAAATGTATATTGATCGCAGTTTAAAAGTATGAGGATGTGTTCAAACAAGATTAAGGCAGTAAAAATATAACAACTTATGCCTTTCATTTGAAAGAATTGCAGTGTTGTTTACTCAGAACTTTGGCAGGTAAACAAGAAATCCTGCTCAATCGTCAGCCTTCCCGGTCTGCTTCTATCCACCTGCTATTTGTTCTTCTATAATGCAAGTACAAACTCCTGGGGGCAGTGAGCATCTTTTTGTTCGTATTTCTACAGTGCAAAAGGTGCTTGTTCACCATTAATTCTTTGCACCAGTATCTTACAAATAAAATACATACGTTAAAATAATCAAAGGTGGGTATTTCCAAAGCCACAGTAGGCCATGCTCAAGGCAATCCTGAGATGAATGCTTAAATCAATCTTTTATCTTAAAAGGGAAGAGAAAAACTTTTAAACTAAAACTGAGTATTTCCTTAAGTGGAAGAATGGATTGTTCTGAACACCTGATTCTGATGTACCCCTACTACAGATAATAAATATGACTCATTGAGCCTCTTAGGTACACCTACAATGCAAGTAATAATTCAAAAAATATTGTGAATGTAACAAATTCTCAGAATGCCAACCTACTATTTGTCAGATAACACCCTGGGAGAACAGCTCATTGAATTTTGATACACTGCAGTCCCATGTGAATCCTTCCTGATTCTGGACAGAGTCTTTGGTCCCTACATACTGCTTCCCCATAAATAGAGTCGGGATTTTCACAGTTCCTTAGTGGCTTACGCTCAATATTAAATTGATATAACGTGTGCTAAAACCACTTCCCAGGACAAAGCACATAATGTTCAGACTTGCTATTCTTAAGGTTTTTCCCTTTCCCTTAAATCGAAGCTCAAGCCTGTTTTACAGGAGCTATAGTGCACCTGTTATTTTTAAAGGTCTGTGCTGAAGTCCAAGGATACAGAGCAGACAACCAAAAGGGTCAAACAGATTCTGCAGCAGGGAACATATTTTTGTGTCCATGCTTCAGACAGACTCCAGACATCAGATATCTGTAAGATTAACTCCAGACACTGAAGAGCTCCTAAGCCTGTGATTTGTCTGTAGGAAAGATGCTGGAAATTTTGATAAGAGGTGGGGATTAAGCAGCATTTCAGAAATGTTTAATATGATAAAGAATAGACTTGAGTTCAAAAGTGGGCAACTGCTTCAGAGGAACTCAAGTTCTTTCAGACAATTTCTGAGTAAAGAGACGAGGGTAAAACAGAGACATAATTTCTTCAGATGTCAGTAAAAAGGTTGGTATTTGAATAGATAAAAGATTCCAGCCCACTCCCCCTGTGCTAATATTTTTGTGTAAGAAATAATTGCTAATAATTAAAAATCTAAAGAGAAAGAAAACTGACATTTTTAGAGGGCTATAAGGAGTTTCACAGGGAAGATTTGGAAGGGTAAGCAGTGATGCAAGCACAAAGTCCACTGCTAGTCCCTCTTCCAGATTTTAAATGTAGACATTTTAAGCATTTTCTTAGGGAGGAAGATAATATGTAGCAGTGAAATCAGTGGCACCTCCACATGTCGTCATCTCTGAAGGCCGAAGGACTGAGCCTCCTAGCTACAATAATGGATGGCCATGGCCCTGCCACCTGTGTACCCATGTTGTGGTTTAACCCAGCAGGCAACTAAACACCACACAGCCGTTCACTCACTCCCCCCAATGGGATGGGGGAGAGAATTGGAAAAAAGGTAAAACTTGTAGGTTGAGATAAAGACAATTTAACAGGACAGAAAAGGGAGAGAAAATAATAATAATGATAACAGAATATACAAAACAAGTGATGCACAATGCAATTGCTCACCACCTGCCAACCGATACCCAGCCAGTCCCTGAGCAGCAGGCGCCCCCCGGCCAACTTCCCCCAGTTTTTTGTTCAGCATGCATCTTATGGTATGGAATATCCCTTTGGCCAGTTTGGGTCAGCTGTCCTGGCTGTGTCCCCTCCCAGCTTCTTGTGCACCTCCAGCCTCCTCACTGGCAGGGAAGTATGAGAAGCTGAAGTCCTTGACTTAGTATAAGCACTGCTCAGCAACAACTAAAACGTC
>NW_008796056.1:935927-936377 GCF_000699145.1 Aptenodytes forsteri
TATGACATGCCAGGTCCCACACTTTCCAATACATCCCAATTAATCACCACTACCTTTCCTGTCTTTTGATATATACACACAGATATCATTCCCTTAGTCTATGGGCCATCCCTCTAAAACGTTTGTTAAGTTCATTTAGTCCACGACTTTGGGCTCCATCTGTCATAACAGTCCTTCAGGGCAGAAGAGATGGTGTGTGGTGTTGGACTGTTGCATGCTGAAGCCAGTTCTGGTTCCATTATCACTGCGCTTGTCTGGTTCTATCATCGCTGCACTTTGCTTGGTTTCATCAAAATTCATTCTTCATTAATCTGGGTGATTCTTACTGTGATACCATTGATATGGCATATAGCCACCACAGAAGTGATGATATACAGCATATTATAGCAATTAACAGTATACAATTTAATTCATTGGCTATTCTCACCCAAAATCAAATCCCCTTGAGGT
>NW_008796056.1:940180-964088 GCF_000699145.1 Aptenodytes forsteri
TTGAAGGGATACCTTTCCTTCACACCTGACAGGAGTCGCCTCCAGAGGCTGAGGGCTTGTGCCCCTTTTTCCAATCACTTTGTCAATGCTGCCTTCCCTAGAAAGGGATCCCAGCTGCTTGGCTTCCCTACCCTCTAATTCCAGGCTACTGGCCCCGTTATCCCAGCATCGGAGAAACCAGGTGACAATGTGCTTGCCTGGACGATGGCTGAAATTTTTTTGCATATCTCGCAGCTCACTCAGGGACAAGGATCATATGGTTACCGCCTCATTTATGAGTTCTGCCTCTTCTTCCCCCTCTTCTCGTGATGGCCCTGCTTCAGAGTAGCCTGCCTTATCCACGTCTTCCTCTTTCCCCTTCTTAGTAGGAGTTTCTAAAACTCCTTACTAAACGAGCTGACTTTTGCATCCAATATTTCTTCTTGTGTATAGGGGCAACTGATACTGGCACAGGTTGGTTCTCTGGTTCAGCTGCAGTGCCTGTCACCGGGGTTGGAGTAACCGTGGTTCCTATTGCTGGGGTTGGAGTAGCCACAGTGCCCGTCATTTTGTTGTCGGATCCAGAGACCTTCTCTTCCCCTTGAGGGTACTGAATAGTGTTGAACAGGGCTTGGTAGGCATGGGCCAGGCCCCAGCACATTGCAGTGATTTGTGTCTCTCTGGAGTTGCCAGGGTGACAGCATATTCTTTCCAAATATTTTACTAGTTTTTCAGAATTCTGCACTTGTTCAGGGGTGACATTCCAGAACATTGGAGGTGCCTACTGTCATAGGTACTTGCCTACACTATCCCTAACACCCTGCCACTCATAACTATCCAGCCTCGGGGCAGATCTCTGAGTGGTATTCTTAAATAGTTGTTTAACCTTAAACAAGACCTGAACCACATTCAGGAGTAGGAGCAATAGGAACGTGCCAGTTTGAACATCCCAAGGATATTCAAAATTCTCAAGTGCTATTGTAACTAGCCTGGAGGAGAAGGGGAAGGTGAAGGAGCAGGGGAAAGTGTGTCCCCCTTTTCTCCCCCATAAATTGGCTTTCTGAGAAGAAAAGGTAAAGAGTGTAATTATTAACAGTTTCTGAGAGATGGTTCCCAAAGTATGGAGCTGATGGCAATGCTGAGTACAAATACCAGATTAGTCTCACGACCAGTAATTTTATCATATCATAAGCCAGTGTTACACAATACAGCAAAATGCTAATGTTAATCCAGCCCCCAGAGGTGATAAACAGCACAACAGGGAACATGTACTGCAAGTAAGGTATTAGATAACAACTCTGAGAACAAGCACAACAACTCTGAGAGCAAATAAATCAACATTATGACCAGCGACTATTAACCTAATAATGAATGCTTATAATAAATTTGTTTTAACATGTTTTGGTCAGATCTGTTGTTATCTCAACGCTTCAAGCCCCACGTTGGGCACCAAAAAGGACTGTTGTGGTTTTAACCCAGCAGGCAGCTAAACACCACACAGCTGTTTGCTCACTTCCCCCAGTGGGATGGGGGAAGAGAATCAGAAAAAAGGTAAAACTTGTGGGTTGAGATAAAGACAATTTAATAGGACAGAAAAGGAAGGGAAAAGAATAATAATGATAATAATCTCCAGGATGCATGAGAAAATCCTGAGTTTCAACGTTATAGATGCAGAATTCAATGCTTGCTTTCATATAAACATGCGGAGAACAAGTTTACTATAAAAATATACCTGTGTCCATAATAAGCAAGTGGGGAAATTTGAAATGGGTATTTCCAGGAGTATGTCAACAAGGTACGGTGAGTCATGAACTGTGGTAAGCTAAACTCAGCATTTCCTTTGTTTTGTGGGTTTCTGCACCGACATGGTTTTGAAAGTGTTGTATACGGGCAGCACCCATCTTTCCAAGTAGGAGAGAAAGGAATGGGAGCACGGAGGGCTGACGGGTCTGCAGGTCTAACTCGAGCAGGGTGAGAAAATGAGCAATAACAACGGGCAAATTCTTCAGTGGTGAACAAAGATTTTCCTCAAACAGAAGCAGACATGAACCCGGCAGGGAAATGCAGAAACCTGCACGCCAGTACACGAATGTCTTCCCTGGCCTTACCTTCCTGACTGGTAGTGGACCATCCCAACAGTGGAGTTAAAGGAGAGAGGAGCAGGAAGAGGTGCATAGTAACTATTTTGTCTTTATCCTTGAGGCTGCGAAGTTAATTTTTGCATATGCTAGTGAGAAGTCTTAAACCATCTGTAGTTTTGCTTATGCTCTGCTCTGACCAGAACATCACTGAGCAATGCAGTACCAAGGCCAGGATAACAAGATCTGGAGAAAGTCAGGATATATTTGCTAAGATTCTGCAACACAGTGAGGCTGACTGCCTAGTGCAAACCCTGAGTTAATGGTAATGTGATCTCAGTCTCAGCACTCCTCCCCCCATATCCCATATCATGATAGATAGCAATCTGAGGAATGCAAGACACCAGTTCTGGATATCTCATTCTGAGTTGGAGACAAAAACCTAGCCTAGCTGGCATTCAGCATAAGATTAAGAAACCTAAATTTAAATATCCCCCATGTAGGGATATACACTTTTCTAAACTCTCCAGTGTGTATAGTCAATGGAAATCTTGATTCAGTCGTCTGCACATAGGCATATAATATCAGTTGAAACACACTAAGGGTATCAGCTGGCCTCTGTATTTTACTCCACAATGACAGATGCCTTCCATGTATCTTGTGTCATAGCTGCCAGGATTGTACAGATTTTTCTAAGCCTCTATGGAGGGTTAAATAGTACTAGGAACATATGTTTAGGCAGTTGTTTTGCTTCTCCAGTCAATAAAATCAATAGAGTCTAGAAAGTGATTCATCTATCTGATCAAGTGTAGGTGTCTATATTGATGGTAGTTGGAGCTTACATGTAGACTCCAATGATGTAGAAATCTGAAGTCAACTGTCTGTACCTGGCATTGAATCTCATCCTTAAAGTTACATGAGATTAATTTCTTCCAAGGAGATGAGAATTCAAAACTCTTCTCAGCTTTGGCACTGACCTACGTCAGCAATACCAAGAGTGTAAATGTGGCTGTACTTGAGCAAAAGGCTTCTGACAAAAGCTCTTTAGCACGTACAAAAAGTAAATGTGTGTATATGACCCACTGAAGCTGATGTTTAAGAGCTGGCCTGATTAAAGCTATAATTACTTCAGGAGCTCCAGCTGGAACAGGTATATTATGCAATAATAACTACACACTCAAGAGAATGACAAGAGGGTATTTAGAGCAACTGGGAGTTTCTTAATAGGTTTATGATATCCTTATGAAAGATACAAAATATTGTTATAGTGTAGGTTTTAAAACTAAATATTCTGTTGAATCTTGTCATATTCAAACCTTGTTGGATGTACTGTCATGAAAATCTACCCTTTATTTTATAATAAATTACTATGAAGACACATACTCATATTATTTAATGTTTAAAATTCATTGTTTTGCCGAACTCTATCTTGCCATTGCTACAGAGGGGTTACAATGGGAGATCCTGTCCTTTCACGTAGATACAATACTCCTGTGTTACTTCACATAAGTGTTTTGGACTCATTCAGTGATCCCTTACAGATCTGTTGTGGTATATTGGGAACTTCAAGAAATTACTCTTTTCCAAAATAACTATGGTATTGGTTTTTTCATAGGTTAGGACAAAAAAAAGAGAATGGAAAGTAGACTGGTGCAATGCTGCAACAGAGGGAGCAACTCTAGAAAGAACTGGAGCAGCTGAATATGTGGGAGGCACTGAGGGATGAAACAAATAATAAGACAATATTTAAAGTGAATAAAACAGAAGAAAGATTATGAAGAAGACCACCTTACTGTTGCCTATGTATAATATACTAAAAAAAATCTGCAAATGATGGCAAAAGATAGTAGAAATAGAAAGAAAAAAAGAGAGATTCGTGTGTCAGCTTCCTGAAGGCTCAAGTCTGGAATACAAATCATCACACCACCTCTGGTTAGACAATAAGGCACTGCTAATTAAATCCAGTTCTAAGACATTGCTCAAACAACACTCCCATTGAAGTTGTTCAGAGTTTTGACCAAATAATCATGCAGCCCTGAGCCTTCAGAGGGACTGTGCTGTGTGCCAAGGCCCAAACTCACCTGACCTGTTTGCAGAACAGGAGTTCCTCAAAATTGTCCTTAGACAAATTCTTCAGTCTGTTTTGTCATTGACTCTTTTCAGTCCTAAAATTTCTACCCCAGGTTTGCAAAGATATGCAATGTTCATGACTATCTGTGCAGTTCATATGCTGTCATCTCAAGTGCCCAATAAATGCCTGAAAATAAGATAGTGGGAGTGCATACGGAGAGAGATTGAGGCAGGTATTTTGAGGGACTGCAAGGGATGAACATGAACAGGAAAAAAAAAAGCACAACATGCTCATGCCTGAGCCCTGTGTTTGCCCCTGTGAGAAGATAATGCCATTTCTGCCTGACCTCCCATGTCTGACCTGGTGGGGAGGTGGTTCAGGCAATCAGCACAACAAATATTTTATGCCTCCTCAGGTGAAAATGTGGCCTGAGAGCTTGATCTGAACTAATGATTCCCCTGAATTCACAGATTCTTTTAATCATCATTAGGAAAGTATCTCTTTTCCAAAATAATATTTTTGTAGCCTTAGGAGAAAGTTCTTTTGCTTACAAAACATTCAGTGAACATTCTCTGACAGTTTCAAAACAAAACAAGCTTGGAAAAAAATTGTTAAAGTGTATCACCATCAATTTTAAAAACTAATACATTTTTTCCTGATCTCCAGCTAAAGTGCATTTATCCCACTAGGGATTACTTTTATTTTTCAGCTGTGACTCAAGGAATGTATGACAGAGTCTTGTTTCAACAAATTTATTGAGGCTGAAGAAGATGTTAAAAACAGACAGGCACCTGGAAATGCCAAAAGTGGGAAAAAGAGCAAATACAATTTATTTCAAGGGGAGCCATGGCATAGTCCTTGATTCCCCCCGTGTATAAAACAAATATAATCGTTCTCCTAGTCCTCTACTTCCCCCCTCTTAAACTTTCATATGAGCTCAGAGGATAAAGTCTATTTATCAGTCTGGTAATAACATTAATATCTCTGAAATGCATTTTTGAGAAAACTGGCAGGAGATGTCATTAGCTTTCTGATACACTGATTAAGCTATTAACTTTCCAGAGCCATACTCCTTAACTGTAACATTTGCATATGGATAAACTAATTAGTGTGTGTGTGTGGGGTTAGTTTGCATCTAACCAGACAGGAAATTTATAGGTTTTAGTTTCCTGGCATTGGTATCACTAGCTATTGTGATAAAACTTTTGGAAGACATACAAGGAGTGCCCTTTGAAACACAGGTAGGCTAGTGTAGCCTACCCTCTGGATGCAGATGAAGTTTTGGTATGTTGTGCTAACCTGTGTGAATGTTTTACCTGACTATTTTAATGTTGGATACAGATATGCAATAGATGAAATTGGGAATTCTGTGGTGGCCAAAAGGTCTGATACAACAAAGCCCTTAAGTACATGAGTAATCCAGTCTTTCTACAATAATGCGTTTAAGTACATATTTAACTCTTATTGTTTTCAGTGGGATTTAGCCATATGCTTAAAGTTAAGCACATACTTAGACACTTTGCTGAACCAGAGATGCATTGTATGAATTGGCCAAATCTATTTATTCATGGGAACTGAGGATGCTCAATATCTTAACATTTGGTCTCTTAGTAAAACATCTGTCCGTTACCTGTTTATGCATATGCCTGCATTACAACCTCCTACTTGTACAGCTATTATAAACAGGCATGTGATGAGGTGCGATCTTTGGCCAAGGCAACAAAACCCCTTAATGTAGTTGTAGTTATATTAACAAAAACATCCTTTTTTTTTTGCCCATGTAGCTTATTTCACTAGCAGAAAGCGGAATAATGCAGCCAGCATTCAGATTTGCCAATATAGCTTAGTACATGTTAGAAAAGTTTTGTGGCTGGGATGTGGCAAGGTCTTTATGATCAATAAAGTGCTTTTAAGTGGGGAATTAGCTTCCACAGTTTCAGGTTTTAAAATATTTTGGGAGACAATGGAGCAGCTAACTAAGGGAGAGAAGAATATTCCAGGTTATTAGATGAATACTCAATGATGTTCTTCAAAATTGTGACACTGGTCCTGTGTGCAGAAATAATTCTGCATGAACTCTGGTGAGTCTAAAGAGATCTGGAAAGCTATTTGATACAACTAAGTGGTCAAGAAAAATTAAGGATGGTTTTGAATATCAATCTGGAGGGGGAAGATTGCATCAATTATGTGTTTACTGTCTAATATATGTATTAGGTGGGTCAAGAATTACTGCTATCTCTTTATACATAACAAAGGAGCAAACCTGAAAGTCATTACCGAGTTAGCTACAAAAAACTAATTTGAATAATAACTGGAGAATCATCTCACTGAGCTTGATGCATTCAGAAGTTAGGCACCTGTCCCTAACTGGTTATGTACAATTCCTCTAAAGTCAGTAGTGGGTGCAATGAGAGAACCTCTCCTGAAAATAAGTCATCCTGTGGCAGACAACTCTTGAGAGGTTGAATGAATATATGAAAATGCCAGTCTCTCTTGGTTGAACATAGAGGAAGTAGAAGTGCTTGCTTTAACTTGAAGCCTGGCTTTTAGAAATATACATGCCCATCGCATTAATTTTCCAGTGTATTTTAGAGTCTTTGAGATCTGGGTGTTCAAAATCCCCTAGTGGGGCAAAATCTCAGCAGGTCAACAGAGTGGGGAGCAGAAACCAGAGCTTTCTAAGGTGCTCCTCAGTCTTGCATGATATATGGAATAAGTCTCTGGGATGTCCTGTGGGATGCACCTGCCACAATAGCCCCAGAATAATGGAAAGGAAGATGTTTTGGCCTTTTTTGGATCTGGTGAAAGATACATTCAGGGAATTACCTTCAGGGCAAAGGGATTTATAGAAATAAGGTGTTACTGTAGATACATTTTTCATTGGAGGCATACTTTCCTGGTTATATTAAAATATTTATTCATAGGCCTGATGAATGCCTTAAGTCAGCTAGATTCTACTGACATAGCCAGGAGCACTGTGCACTGGTGCTAGCATTTGTGCCACAGAATCAGCATCACTGCCATAAGATAACTTCATTGAACAGTCATGGGACGTGGGAAAAAAATGGGATCAGAACCTTTGGATTTATTACAATTTTTATTGGTTTTGTAGGCAAGAATTCTTCATTAGATTTTCTTCCTTTACTGGTATCACAGAGAAATTTTAAAAGGATCTGAATACAGAAGAAAGGAATCCTAGGTTAGACTATATTATATACAGGAAATAAAGCCATGTTCCTAAACTACTGCTATTCTTGTTCCAGCATCAGATTTAGTTTCCGTGAAAGTATCCTTGTTTCTGAGATCACTGCATCCTGTGATCCCATATTAATTAATGCTGTATTAAAGATGGACCAGAATAGAAAGGAAGAAGTTTGAGGCTGTTTTGGATCCGATGAAAGATGTTACTCTGGACATTGCCTTCACAGGAAAAGGATTTTTAGAAATAAGGGGCTATTCTGTACATATGCTTTGCATTGGAGGCATATTTTCCAGGCACCTTGCCTGGTTATACTAAATATTTAATAATAAGCTTGATAAATTCTTTCTGTCAGCTAGATTTTATTTCCTTGCTGCTGTATCACAGCCTATAGCAGGAAAAATTCAAAATTCAGCCGAGTGCTGAGCACCCTTCTCTCTAGCTTAGGTCAGGGCCCTGATTCTGTTTTCATCAATGAAACCTTCATGGAGGGGAGGTAGACGGTGACTTTGATAGAGTTGTTTGAAATTCCCTCTCATGTCAGTGGAAGAAGAATCAGGCCTTGGTGTTACGCCTTTACCCTGAGGAAGGGTGGTCTCCAGATGGCTGTGCAGATGGTATGTTACACCTGCCACTAGCATCCTGTCCACATAGCTGCCTTATGGGCTTTCTGCGGGGTGCTGGCAGACAGCTTGTCTGGGTGTGCTGCAACGTGTGATTTCATTTGAACAGGCTAAAAACAGGGAGACAAACCGTTTCAGGGGTGCGAGCTTTGAAAACACCCTGTATGGGTGCTCAGTTTTTTTTGTCTGTGCAGCCTTCACTCTAGTCATGAAGATGTCCTCGATACTGTCCTTGGGGGCAAGTGCAGAGATCTCCAGAGGACTTGTCTCAGCTCAGCATGTACAGTGTGGATACATCAGTTTATAGTTTGGCCTATTTTTCCTAGTCAACAGTAGTTTGATACAAGTCTCTCCAAGTTGTTACTCTTAGTAGTCATGCTTTTTTATTTAATTTGGGAATGCATGCTCCCATAATGACTTGGACACTAATGGTGATTTTTCTCATTAATGATCTGGATTTGGATCCGATTAGGAGAAGAGTATTTTAGAAAAATGTCAATGCAGTGCATTCAAAAGCTTTGCTTAAGAAATGCAAAAAAGTTGTTTAAAGGATACGATCACCCAGTTTAAAAAAAAAAAAAGTGTTTTCAGAAGCCTTTTTTTTTCTTTGCTATGCTTTTTGTTGGGTTTTTTTCAGAGAGGTGTTTTTTCATCATAGTAATGGGAATGGTAAAAGAATGATTGGAATTGTTTTTCTGGCAATCAAAAGGTAGTTATAACAATATGATTCAGACAGCTGCATCATATTCAAATGTCATTTAGGTAACACTGTTAAGTCAGTTTTTATAATAGCTCAAGGGGGTAGATTAGCATAGAGTAATTCAATCACTAAGAACAGGGCTCTTAACTCTTGCAAGAGCAAATCTCTAATATTGATCTCCAGAACAAGAGGCAAACAATAAAAAGATAGAGCAATCATCATACAGCATGGAATATTTCCCGAGCGTCCTCATGGACCTTTGAAGGTACAACACAAGTATTTATATTGGAAGGAATAGCTCATATTGAGTCAGACCTATAGCTGAAATCAATGGAAATCTTCTCTGTGTAGATCTTTAATGAGTAGTGCATCTGGTCCATGTTGAATAGTGCTGCATATTTTAACAGAGGTTTGGAAGTCAGGACATCTGAATTCTAGTTCTGCTTATATTTATGACTCCTTGGATAGTACTCAATATGTCATGCATAATTTTCTGATCTGCGAAAGTTGATTAGACCGGGGAGTCCAAGGGCATAAGCACCTTTCAGAGTCCCGCAACACATTCTGTCTCCATTTATCATGCTGACTTCAAGTGCTTGGGTGAATAATTCTCTATACACTGAGGATGAGCACTGTTTTCCCATTGCCCTACTAAAAGGGTCCAGGTTTGGTTGCTTAAATACAGGCACCAGTTCCATTTGTGAGACTCTGAGATATCCCAGACAGCTGCATGCGAATGGCAGATGAGGCCTGAGGAAGACCATGTCCTTCTGGAGCAACAGGTGGAGACCAGGCAAGATTCCTTGGGGTATGTCAAACAACATGAAACACTTACGTTAGAGAAGCTGAATCAAGTCCTGAATAACTGACTGAATAGGACTAGTATCTCCTAAATTTAGTTGGCTGAACGTTAATTATATAGCCTGAATTAGTAGTCCAAATTCCTGAAGAAGAGAGAAATACCTTACACTATGATTCATTCCACCTCTTTTAGCTCCGTTACAGGATAAGATGAATCTCCTTCTGGAGTAGACTGTGTCTCTGGAAGAGCATTGACAACCAGCTTTGTTCTGATATCTGGACAACTGGGGCTGAACTCACTTGCCCACACATCTACTGACATTTGAAAGGCAAGTGTATCCTTCTTTGCCTTCAGCTATCAGTCTAGTAGGGCACAGATCTCTTCTAGCTCCTGTGACATTTCTGCCAGCCCCATGCAGAAGTCTTTGATACCCTGGGAGCCTTCACATGTTACTAGATGACTTTGCATGGACAACTATATCTGGCTCCTGATGGTTGGGGAAATATATCCCACTTCTGCTTTTTGATTTAAAGGACTTAATATAAAAAACCTAATTTTCAGAGGATTAGCACCAGATATCAAGGGGAAAAACAGATATTCAGCAGATTTGAATGTCATAGTATTTTGTTTAGGTTTAAGTGCTTAAATCTCTGCATGTCTGGTGAAAAGTGAGAGGATTGTTTATGGTGATAACCCTGAAAATGTGTACAATTTGTATAGTTTAACATTCCTAGAGGAAGCTTCCTGTTCCTCTGGAATTGCATTCTATGCCAATAAATACTTTAACAGGGTATTTTGTCACTCTAAATTGTCATCACTGTACTAGTAACAGAAACTAATTAATTAATTGGGATAATTAAAGGTGCACTTGGTTTATAAATGAATGTAGAAGTGTGTTATTGATTCAGGGACTAAATTTTCTGCTGGACAACTGGGGTGAAGAGGGCAGAGAGAACAAACAGCGGGAAAGGGAGGATGGCAGCATTAATGTCCCTTTTAGAGGTTCAGTGAGATTTTTCTGTGAAAGCATCAGTGACAGTTATGAGCTCTGTTTCAGAACTGCTCTTTGGATTTTTTGTTTGTTTGTTTGTTTTCAGTTAAAAATACTACTAAAGCTAAGCCTCCATTCGTTTTGCATTCCCATCTAGTCTTAGTTAAGCATTTTAACGGGGTTGGTAATTAGCAGAGCTGGGTGACATGCCAGTCTTCATCTTCACGGATTAACCTTGCAGACTTTTTCTGTTGAACTTTGCTCTCCCTGCCCTGACTTGCTCTTACCATATGTTTTATGATGAGCAGTAATAGCAATGAGACCCTGACACACAATTACTGCAGATGGCTTGAGACTTTACTGATGTTTCTGTCCACTCCATCCCTGTGCCAGGGATTTCTCTTTGAACACATGCTGGTGCTTTAGTCACTATAGATAAACCCACCATTTTAGCTTGAATTCTTGAACTTCCGTGAAAGACTGGAAGAAGGTAAATGTCACTTGTATCTTCAAGAAAGGCAAAAAGGATGATCCAGGGAACTACAGGCTGGTCAGCCTCACCAAGATCCCTGGGAAGGTGATGGAGCAAATAATCCTGGAAATGATTTAGAATGGAATGGAATGGAATGGAATGGAATAGAATAGAATAGAATAGAATAGAATAGAATAGAATAGAATATTTCAGTTGGAAGGGACCTACAATGATCATCTAGTCCAACTGCCTGACCAATTCAGGGCTGACCAAAAGTTAAAGCCTGTTGTTAAGGGCATTGTGTAAATGCCTTTTAAACACTGACAGGCTTGGGGCATTGACCACCTCTCTAGGAAGCCTTTTCCAGTGTTTGACCACACTCTTGGTAAAGGAATGCTTCCTAATGCCAAGGCTGAACCTCTCTTGGTGCAGCTTTGAACCATTCCCATGCGTCCTATCATCGGATACCAGGGAGAAGAGAGATCAGCACCTCCCTCTCCTCTTCCCCTTCTCAGGAAGCTGTAGAGATTTCCAAAAGCATGGAGGACAAGAAGGCGATTGGGAGTAGTCAGCATGTATTTATGAAGAGGAAATCATTCCTGAGCAACCTGACAGCTTTCTGTGATGAGATGACTAGCTGGGTGAATGAGGGGAGAGCAGCTGATATTCTTTATCTTGACTTTAGCAAGGTTTTCAACACTTTCTCCCACAACATCCTCATTGACAAACTGATGAAGAATAGACAAGTAGGCAGTGAGTTGGACTGAAAAGTGGCTGATCTGCTGGGCATAAAGCATTATGATCAGCTGAACAAATTCCACTTGAAGGCCAGTCACTATTTGTGTACCCCAAGGCTAGATACTGGTGCCAATACTGTTTAACATCTTTATTAATGACCTAGATGATGGGACAGAGTGCACTCTCAGCGGGCTTGCAAACGATGCAAAACTGGGAAGAGTGGGTGAAACACCAGATGGTTAGACTGCCTTTCAGAGGACCTGGACAGGATGGAGGATTTGGCCAAAAAGAACATCATGAAATTCAACAGTGGGAAATGCCAAGTCTGGCACCTGGGGAGGAATAACCCCAGGCACCAACAGGCTGGCACTGACCAACTGGAAAGCAGCTTTACCGAGGAGGACCTGGGCATCCTGGTGGACAAGTTGACAATGAGCCAGCAACGTGCCCTCATGGCCAAGAAGGTCCACAGCATCCTGAGCTACATTAGGCAGAATGTTGGCAGAATGTCGGGCAAGGTGAAAATTCCTTCAGATTATCAGTTAGAGCCTTCAGATTCGCTTTGATCAAGCAGTGCCAGGCATTATAACCAATTCCATGTATTTTGTGATTTCATCATCTCATGAATTTCCACCAACCAGCTGAGTTCTGAGGTCAGTGTGCAGCTTTGAGGACAAAGGTGTTTATAAGAACCAAAGATAATCAGGTTCTCCTAGTAACACAACTTTTCCAGTGATACAAATTATTAGTAGTAACAAATTTGGTTTTAATTATTGTATAGGAGAAAATTAAGGTCCTATTATGAGATGTAGTATTAGTATCCATATGACTAAATGAAGATCTAGGTACTGAATTGCATTTATCTTTCAATAATTTAAAAAAAAATATAATTAACTTTTTTCCAATAGTTAATTTAAAGAGAACCTGCCAATGAAATCTGACTTATTATCACAAATATTTTCCTCTGCCTCTTGTGCTAAATTTCTGTGCATATGGTATGTAGTTTGCTTAAGTAACAAATGTTAAGCAAATATCATAGGACATTCTCAATCACTGACTTTTTATTCAGGAATTTTCCCATCAGAAATCTTAAGCTTAACCTTTGAAGGAACAGAAATATAACATGCAACCTATAAAATAGTTTTAATTCTTAATACTCAGCAACAAAATTAATAATTACCAAATTATCTACAGATCAGAAGTTACCACAGAAATGATGCTGAAAATAAACAGAAAGTTTGGATTTTTTTAAAGATAATTTGTAAGTAGGAAGAAAGAAAAACAGATATATCCTCTTTTTGTCTTTTCCCCTGTCTGCAATCCTGACATATCAGTCATCTTCCAGAGCATAGATGGAACTTTGTTCTTTCTCTGCCTCCTCTCTGTATTGCAATTAAACTGGTGGCAGCTGAGCTTAATTTCACTTCATTTAGAAGTTTACAGTGTCAGCATCGTATCTGACCTGGCCTTATAACCTGTCTTAAGTAATCACATGAGAAAAATTAGGCATTTATAGGATATGATTCATCTCACCTTAAGGTAGATACCTAAGAGATGTCAGACAACTTTTATATTAAAAGTGCACCTTTCTCTCAGTTGACCACTCAGATATGGATGTCAACATTGTTGATATCTAAAAGCAGGTGAGATGAATCCCAGATATTAGGACTTGATTCAGTTGTCCAACCAAGGTGCCAAGTGGCATTTGAGATGCTCTAGGTTCCCCTGCAACTTCAACTTTCTCCTCTCAGACATTGCAGTGTCCTATTTCATATTTGATATTCTCTTGTGGATGCACTGGATGTATCTGTAAATTGAAAAGGACAGTAGGAACCTATATTTATGCTATTGAATGGAATTCTAAGAGTCTAGCTGTCCACACAAGGGTACTAGCTCATGGACAGGTTTCTAAAGATAGGTGCCTTTCAGACAGAGTTTTAAAATTGTGTAACTTCATAGATTTAAAGTTTATTAGGGACCTCCAGACTTAGGCACCCTGTAACTGTGTAGATTTAAAGTTTATTAGTGACCTCCAGACTTAGGCACCCTGTAACTGTCTCTCTGTAACCCTGCTGTAAACTGCCCCTGTCCCTAGGAGTTTAGCTGTCTGTCTACCAGGGATCCAAGATCCAGCTCTGATATGGTACAGCTGCGTGACCTTGACTCAGATGGCAGAGAAAGTTTGTAGAGGGATAAGAAAGGTGAAATCATGGACAGAGCTAGGACTGGTGATGCCAGATTGGAATTGGCTTAAGGGTTTAAGGTGGAAAACATCAACATGGAAACGTCTGACAGGAAAAAAAGAAGGAAACAAAACCCAAGTTTCTCCCCGCCCCCAGGAATGCTAGTCAGACTAGCTGGTCTAACTGGGGACTAGTCAGGAAGCATTGGGTTATTAGGTAGAGTCACGGTGTCATCAGTGTTGATGGGATTGGTGGCAGATGACAACTCAGCAGCAATGAGGTCCCTTCCAAGGAACTGCAAAGGGCAACCCTTCCCTGCCTGTCTGATAGTTGCCAGGTCAATTCCTTAAGTGTTTTGTCAGCAGTGGTGAGCATCTAAAGTTAAATCTCAGCTATCTTTTTTATCTGTTAGTCAATAAATAAATGTTTTGTACTTTTAACTTGTGTATAATCTGCTGGCAGAGTCTTTTTTTACCCACCTAAAGATACCTGAAAAAAAAACCAAACTAAGAAGAGGGACTGTAATATTTGACTTTCTGAAATCTTCCATTTCTACTGGAATCTGCCTAAGATGTCAAGGATACGATCCAGTTTGAAATAGGACTCATCATACCAAACTGCTTAAATGAAACAGTCAAAATGTGAGCTAGACTTCTATATTCCCACTATAGTCAGTGGAGAACTAGGGCTCAGATCACTTACCCAAAAGTAGGTGTCTTGAGCCATTTGAAAACTCACTGTAAATTATTAGTTTAATGATACAACTTAAGACATATTTGGCTTTAAGTTTTTTCCTAAATAGAATGGATATTAAATTTAAGGTTAACTTTTTTGCTCATGTAAGTATTAAAGTGTGAATGCTTTGATATTTTGATGAGTAGTATGTGCAGGGATTTCAGGACAGCTGGTGGTATAATGAACTAGTAGTTGTTTCTATCAATAAAGATTATTGCATGGGTACGGAAAGAGCATGGCAGCAACCTTTACATGAAATAAATGCCTTCTTTTTCCTGTTGAACACAGCTTTGAGATTGGAAAAAAGAATAACCAAAAAAATTGGAAGGGGAGAATGATCTCCCTTTCAAAATCATATATGTTGAGATGCATTTTTTTTAGTACATCCAAATAGGCTGCAGTCTGATGTTTAAGGAAAGTTGTTTCAAAGAAAAGCACCTGTGCAAATTATATACCAAATTGGTAAAGACAGCTGTGATACTGCTAATTTTCAGGGTGTGACTCTGCTGCCAAAACAGAGGTGTGAGTCTCCATAAAAAATTCAGGAATCTCCATAAATAGCACTCCCAGCATGAAGGTGCTGTTGACAGAACAGGAGTTGGAATGACAGCCGTGCAAAGTGCACCGTGGATACCCCAGAGGCTTTGTAGAAAACTGAAACCATATGTTTGCTGAATTGGAAGGGGAGAATGATCTCCCTTTCAAAATCATATATGTTGAGATGCATTTTTTTTTAGTACATCCAAATAGGCTGCAGTCTGATGTTTAAGGAAAGTTGTTTCAAAGAAAAGCACCTGTGCAAATTATATACCAAATTGGTAAAGACAGCTGTGATACTGCTAATTTTCAGGGTGTGACTCTGCTGCCAAAACAGAGGTGTGAGTCTCCATAAAAAATTCAGGAATCTCCATAAATAGCACTCCCAGCATGAAGGTGCTGTTGACAGAACAGGAGTTGGAATGACAGCCGTGCAAAGTGCACCGTGGATACCCCAGAGGCTTTGTAGAAAACTGAAACCATATGTTTGCTGCTGAAGTGACTGGGAAAAGCGGTTGGCTTCAAGGTACATGGATGTGTTTGATAAACTGATTAAACTGTGAGGATTTGGGGGCGTGGGGGAGACTTTTAAATAAGCTAAATGCTCTGAAAATGAAGGGTGCTTGCATCTCTGCCCAGGACTCTGCTGTCACACAGTCTTGTAGGTTTGCAGCTGCCTTTACAGGTGCTGAATACAGTTCCCCAAGGTAGATTCATTTGCCTCCTTGGAAATAAAACCTCGAGCACTTAGACACTGGTTTTTTAAACATTTCAGCAGCTGATAGAAAGTACAAGTTTCTTCTGACTTGTAACATTTTAACTGCCATCTCCACTAGGGAAAGCAGTTTACTGCTTTTGGGAATCTCTCCCAAAAAAGAGGTCTTAGTATGACTTGACAGTGCGATACCTTTCTAATCTGATGTTTTAAACCTGGGGTGTTTTGTGAGTCACAGCCAGTTGAAAAGCAGGATGCCTTTTGCACTTAATCTTGACAAATCAACATCAACTGCAAAGTAGAGATTACATAGCTTGAGTGAGGATATTCTAGAGGGTTTTTTAGCTGAGGTCTATTTTAGATAATATTTTAGACAAGCAGCTGTCAGTCTGGAAACTGGCTCGTGTACCATTGCAATGAGTCTAGATGGTGGGTAGAGTACAACCTGAACACAATACTGATGTGTAGCAGGGGTAAAATCTATGCTAAGAAGAGGATTGCGGTAAATTATGGTGAATAATGGTAGACTAGCTGAAAGAGCATGGATTAACAGATACATCAGTGATGAATGGAATTAAAATGCTTGTAAACTTAGACAGCATAGCTGCTGAACACAGCACCTGTTCAAAGTGGCTGTAAGAGGACACTAATAGATGTAGGTGCATAACTTTCGTCTGGTGAATTTTCTGTATACTCTGAAGAAGTGCCTATAAGATATGAAGTAAATTGCGAGAGTCCTGTGCATACATATGAATGTTCACTTTGATTATGAAAGGTATAAAAATAATGAATATTTCTTTTAGTGTTAATGAATGTTTCCAGTCTGTTCCATGAAAAAAGATAAATAATGGGACACAGACCTAGTGTGAGACTTTAGATAATATGGATATTCTTTAGTTCCTGTCAGAAAAAACAACAGTAGGAGGCAGATACTAGACTCCTCCACAGGACAATTTAGACAAGAAGCCTATGCACTATCTAATGAGATTACTTCTTCATAACCAAACCCAACAGCGTTCCCTAATATTGTGTGCACCCTGGGTGTGCACCGACCATAATGGTGATACAAGAATTTCCTTTTCTGTTTCTCTTCTCCTCTTTGGTGCCTTGGTTTCTTTTAAAAGAAAATTCAGGGAAGCAGGTCAGGTCTGATAGGAAAAATATGCTCCAACAGAACTAGAAATTCAGAATGTGCCCTGGCACAGGAGTCTGGACATGGTCTGAACTGCCCCCTAGAAGAGCTTCTCTCTCTCTGTTCACTAGAAAGCCTGGCTTCCCAACTTAGCTATCAGAAGGTGGACACCCAAAGTTGGGCTGTGTGACTACCTCCACAAACACAGAGTTTTTCTCTGAGAGTTGTAAGATGAGAGTTAAACCACGACAAGTCCCAAGGAAGATGATGGAACTACAGTGGTGTAAGAAAAGAAGAGACCTAAATATTATACCTGTAAGAACACACAATACTTTTTGGAGCTCAAGTTGGATAAACTATTCTGTTAACAAAAAGCCAAGGTGTAAATATAAAATTTAAAAAAAAGGCATTTCTGTTGTTAACAGAGCAAATACACCCTACAAGTTGGAAAAATAAACACCAAAATTTGTAAAATAATTTTTCAACTTTTAAGAGTAAACTTTTAAAAGTAAACTTTTACTTTCAAGAGTAAAAACATGCTTTATTGGTGCTATTTATCTCAGCTTCCTATGATTTTGATTCCTTTACTGATATGGTCAAAAGCCATATCGGTGGAGTTGATATGGCCGAGTTGAGTATTGGCACACTGCTTGACAGCCCTGTTAACAAATGCTGTTATTCTACATTATCAGGACAAAATGTCCTGATACAACACCTATGTCAGTAGGTGTTATGTTGATTGCAGATGGCTTTTCCAAACAAATATATGAAGTTTACAAGCAGTTCCCCAGTCTTCTATAACTCTGCTTTATTTAAAAATGTTTCTCTCTGTTAAAATTTTAGCAGGAGTTTTCTTCATATTACCTTTGCACATAGGTTTCCAGCCACTGCTTTAAAGAGTTGGGGGAAGTATACTCATCTCACCTGATCCTGTTCCAGTACAGAGCCTGAGAGGTCTTGGAAACAGATTTTTGTGTTTGAATTTTTTTGAAGTTTTTGCAGTTTCTGTAACCCTGAGTATGATATTTCCTACATCTAAAGGTCAGAAGGGACAGTTACAATATTTAGTCTGATATTGCAGCTTTTTGCCAGGTTCAACCTATTTATTAAACTAGTTAGACTTTCTCTAACTTCTCCTGTTAAGATCCTAACTCTCCAGTAAAGTCTTAAGAGCATTTAGGCAATCACATTAACCAGCATTAGCGCCAGCCATTTGCTGCCAGAGGTAGCAAACGTACTTTCACATTTGTGAATGCATTTTTTGACAAACCTCAGGAGCCATCTATGGTTCTTAAAGTTCTCCACTGAAATTCCAGATAGATATTTTCTAGAGAGAGAAAATGTAGATGAATGGAATTTTTCAACCTCACAGTATCATTTACTATCCTTTTTGAACCTTCTATCTTCATGCTGGCTGTGTGTCACTCAGATAGCTGTTCACATTGAAAAGCCAGTGAGTTGTTGCCTAGATCTTCGAATATCCTTAAGTAAAAAGAGTAGTATGAGGTGTAGACATGATGAAATTACTATAGCTTAAAAAGTAATTGTGAGTCATTTAAAACTGTTCTGATGCTTATGACACTCCTCTTGGTCTTGGCAAATGCAAGACAATTCAACTTTCAGTGAAAAAGCACCATGTTACATTTATCGTAGATGAAGAGCTTGCATGGAGGCAGCCAGTGCAGCTGAGAAGAATCATGGCAACTTCTTCAGAAGCTGTAAGATAGTGCACAGTTTGCAGAGGAGATGTAAATGGATAAGAATGGTCAGTGTAGTCTGGGATTACTCTAGAAATCTCTGAGATAAATTACTTCTGAGAGGGGAATATCTTGAAAGGTGCATGAGATAAGGATTAAGGAACCTAGGCAGCATGTTTTCCCCTTAATGTCATTAGGTGAGCATCACAGCCTTCTCTTTTGTCTGCATGATTGCAGGCCATTCAAGTCCACTCACCTCTGGATATTCGAACACTCTAAGATCTCATTGTCTTCAAACTCCTATTTGTCTTCTCCTTCCTGACTAGTTTTAATAAACCTGTTTTGTGAAAATCAAGAGACTGCTTTTTAGCCTGTTGCCTGCACTTTTGTTCGCAGCTGAGGGAAGGGCTGTAACCTTGCTGCCTGCAGCTGTGCTAACATATCCTTGATCAGTCATCTTCTCACTAGATCAGCTCAAAGCTTCCGACACATCTTGGCTTTTAATTAAATTAAAATTAGGAGGAAAAAGTTCCCCTTTTATGCATGTGCTCTGAAAGGAACAATATCTTGCAAGTGAAGCGCACATAATGATCCTGTCTATTTACAAGTCTGAGAATTAAAGGAAAATAGAAAAAAAGGAAACTTTGTTCTGATCAGAACAACAGTTTGATATGAAACTAAAAGGCTGGCTTTCTAAAACATTTCAAAAGATTTTTTTTTTCTAAAGATGTGTTTGTAATAGAAATACCCAGCCTACTTCCAGGGCTTTGTACAAGCCAAGTAAGAAAAATGGAATTAGTTGTGGGACCTGAATCAGAATCTTGGATTCAGAGAGTAATGAAAGTTGAACATGTTTTGCAGTTTTCTGTGTAAAATAAAAAAAAGGCATGGAGACCAACATATCCCCTTTAAAGACAGGACTCTGCTGCACACTCAGTCACATTCTTCCAAACGGAGGACTGGTTTTCTTTCTCTGAGAGTCACCCATTGACATAAAAATCAGACTGAAATGAGCCACACAAAAGTCTTTTCACACTTTTTTTCTTGTCCTTCACACACTGAGTTCTCAGTGTCTGGCAGGGCATTCACAGGTGCATGCAGTGGCTACAGAAGTTGGATTCATAATTGGGGGAATGTTCCCCTCCCCCCTCCCCCATAGGCTCAGCAGTGAAGATACAGGTTAGAAATGCACCTTGAGAAATAAATATCCCCTGACTACTTTTCCTGTGTCTCATTCATAACAAAGCTACCTAATATCATGCCTGATTTGTTGTTTGCCCAGTGTTTTCTCATCAATGGTACAGCCCAGATAAGCTTCACATAAACAACAGCATCTACCACGTTATTGGTGATTAAAACCAACCTGGGGTCTCAGCGATGTTATATTTCAATTTAATTACATTTTCTGATAGTGAATATGGTTCCTACCTCTGAACAAATGAAAAAACGATGTGATACCATACTCTGCTGCATGGCAGAACACAGTTTGACACAGACAGCCATAAAATCTTAATTCAGGAGCTGCAATTGATTAGCATCAGTACTACCACTTACTCATCATTCAACAGCCAAGGCTGGGGTGGAAAGCTGAAAGTTATCACCTAAAGCAGGAAGAGATAACAAACTGACAGACAGTATGGTTTGAATAGATAAACAATTGGCCCAGATATTTATTTCTTTTTCTCAGTGAAACGAGTGAAAAACAAGATCAATAATGAAAGTTACGTGGGACTTACATCACCACAAACAGGAGTAGAGAATCACCCTGGCGCCAAGTCTGCAGTCCTGACAATGCTCACGAGTGCCTACTGAAAGCTATTGCTATCTGACATATGTTGCTATAAGTGCTAATTAAATCTCAGGGCTGTGTTCTATTATTAAAACAAGAGTCCTTAGTAGCTACTAAACAGAACTGCCTCCCTGCAGGAGCAGAGCTATCAGCTGCCTGGGTTTCCCTGATATGTCTTCCTTTTCTGTCCTTGGAGCACCATCTAAGCAGATTTTTGAACAAGTGCAGCCCATGTCTAGGGTTTGGGAATTTCCAGCAGAAGCTTTGCAAGGGGCAGACTTGGCAGGCTGCAGCAGGCAATGGCAGGGCAGTGGTGAGTGCAGGCAGGGAACAGGAGAAGGCAGGAGGAGGAGATGTGCATGCAGTGCTAGATCTGAAGTGCTGGCAGCTGCTGCGCTTGGCCTGGGTCCACAGAGCCGCAGATGTGAGCAAGGCTGGGGCTGGGAGGAGCAGAGCTTGCCACAGAGAGGGTGTGGGTTCAGTATAGGAAGGGATTGAGGTCAGGGTGGTGGGAGCAGGGGGATGGAGGGGTATTATGTTACTGAGGGTTGGAGGGGAAGGTATTTGGGTTGGTGGTGGAGATCTTGGGACAAATAAAGATGGAGGTACTGGGGCTCTGGGTTGGATTTGGAAAATGTGGGAAGCTCTGGGGCAGGAATCCTGGGACCTGGGCATTTTGGGACAAGAGAGATTTGATGTGGGGCTGTGGGTAGGAGTGATGCTCCATAGGTGAACAGGAGTGTGATGTGGTGGCGTTTGCTTGGACACAGTGATTTTGGTTTGGACATGATTCATCAGTTCCTTTTCAGGAGAGAGCACAGGACAAGAATGCACTCCTCCTAACCCCTACTTCTTTTAGGTCCTCTTCTCTATTTTTCACTTATTTGGAAATGCGGTTGCATTGATCAGGATGCACTGTAAGATCTGACTGTACTTCTCTCCAGGAGAGAAGGCTTCACTGTGTATGGGGCAAATGGGAGAGAAAAAGGACTACAGGCAATGAAGTGCCCCCCCCCCCCAACCTCTTTTCAGTGATTAGTGTTCATATTACTAGCTTTTAACCATGCTCATAGTCCTAGTGCAAGGACTGTAATGCCAGTGCGCAGTAGATGTCTTTTGCACAACAGCATAAGGGTATATATTACCTATCCTAAATGAGCATGATGTATGCAAAGCAACTTTCATGCTCTGCTACTCATTACATCATTTATTCCCACTAAATACAGAGGGAGTCTTTAGCACCTAAGTTCCTATCCTAGACGCTTAAATTTAGATGGGAACAGTGCTCTTAATGTCTGCCTCTTTCTGCATATAATTCTCAACCGGAGTATTTTAGGAGCATCCAGAGCTGGCTAAATGTTGTCCACATCTACAGCATCTTTTGCACACAAAGTCAAACTCAATCCATGTGCTTGCCCAAAGCTGGTGGATCTAATGCTCACAGTTTAGTGTTGGAAATTTGAAACCCAACTTCTCTGCTAGTAGAGTAGGAAGAAAACTTCCTGTCCTTTACAGACAACGGATAAAAGTGTCAAAGTATACTAAATATTAACTTTGTGAAGAAGTCTGTGCCTCCTAGGACAATGTCCCTACATTGTTCTCTGCCAGAAAAGTATCTCACACTGCTTGCATTGCCCTGAAGTGGAGGAGATAAGGAAGATACTTTTCTTTCCTGGTTCATTTATACATTGCAGCTGACAGGATGCTATTTGCTGTAACACTTAAAAGATTATTTCTTTTTTTTTTTTGCCAGTGGATCAGCTAAACAATTCTAGAGGAAATATACCATAAATATACCCACAGTTTAAAAAGGAAGAAATTCAGTAAGACAAATGCTGTAGAAGATGCAGTACAGTACTCTAGTCTGTCCACACGCAAGCATCTGTGGATGGATACAGAAACATGCAACAATTCCTATTCTCTATGTACAAATCCTGCTCTCCAATTTTAATAAAAAACTAAAACCTTTCATGATGAGTCCCACATAGCCAAAAAAGACGATGTAATCCTGGAATGGTAGGAGTCAGCATGAGGTTACAGGCAGAAGATTGAAAAGGTCTGTATGTGAGCCAGCTTGCTGTTATCCCAGGCAGCCATACTGCAGAATTTAATTTACAAGCTAATTGTACCCTACCTCAAAAGCATGTCGTTTTTTTAGCTCCTCTGATAAAAATGTTCCAGAGCTTCACTCCTTTTGTTAGCAGAAAATATCTTCTAGTTCTCAACCTGAATGTATTGCTGGCTAGTTCGTGCCCATTTGCCTTGTGCCAAACTCACAACGAATTTATTAAGTGATTTTAACCTCCTGCTTCTCCTCTTTTTCCAGCTGCAGTATTCCAGGCCATTTAAAAATCAATAGTTACCTTCTCTCCTCCCCACCCCAATTATGAGAATGTTACATAAATTGCAATACAAATTGAGATTTTTTTTTTTCCTACGTATATTACAGCATTTTGTCCTTTCTTCTAGTTTCTTTCTTGTCTGAGTTAACGAGATATGTTTAGGGTATGTTTTCAAGCTTTTGTTAGAAACTTAAAAGAAACAGAAAGACAGTGGGATTCCCTGCATTCACGTGACTCCTGATGGACTCTTCCTGGCATTGATAATTAGGAAATATGATGTTTGATTATTTGTACAGATTTCACAGTACTAATAATGTTAGAATGAGTTGAGCTGAGTGACAGAAAGGGAAAATCTAGAGAAGTCTGGAGGAATTCACCGTAGCAATTTTGTTTTGCACTCATGCTTTGTCTTTAAAAATTGGTTCTTTTCAGTAAGAACTTGAGTGTTTTCATGTAGCAGCAAAGCATTTTAATGGCAGGCTAGACATAGCCAAGATGAAACTTCTAGTTCTGTAGAGATATTTTTTTTTTTTCTTATCTTTCTTTTGTAATTTAGGTTTCACTCAAGTATCCTGACCCTGTGTCCAATAGCATTCTCAAAACTAAAAAGCAACTGAAAGGTAAACCTAGTTGTTACTTGTGAGGTCTACATATAGCTTTTAGTTTTTGGTATTTTGTAACCAAGTCATCTTTGCCATGAATTCAACAATAGTTTCTTTGAAATCTTGCCTTGAATCCACTAAAAGTTCCTCAAATCTGAGCCACTTTGAACTCAATATTTCTGGCTCACTACACTTATATTTTTTGACGGCACTTTCTTTGGTAGGAAATTTCAGACTGGCTGAATAGGAACGTGTCATAGTTTAACCTCAGTCGGCAACTAAGCACCACGCAGCTGCTCGCTCACTCCCCCCACCCCCACCCCCACCCGGTGGGATGGGGGAGAAAATTGGAAGAGCACAAGTGAGAAAGACTCGTGGGTTGAGATAAAAACAGTTTAATAATTGAAATAAAATGATGATAATAATAATATGATAATAATAATACACAAAGCAAGTGATGCACAGTACAATTGCTCACCCCCCGCCGACCGATCCCCAGCCAGTCCCCGAGCAGCGGCCCCCC
>NW_008796056.1:968499-972440 GCF_000699145.1 Aptenodytes forsteri
GCATGACGTCACATGGTATGGAATGTCCCTTTGGCCAGTTTGGCTGTGCCCCCTCCCAGCTTCTTGTGCACCTCCAGCCTTCTCAGTCGGTAGAGCATGGGAAGCTGAAAAGTCCTTGGCTAGTGTAAGCATTACCTAGCAACAACTAAAACATCGGTGTGTTATGAACTTTGTTCTCATCCTAAATCCAAAACACAGCACTGTACCAGCTACTAGAAAGGAAACTAACTCTATCCCTGCCAAAACCAGGACAGAACGTACTATAATTTTTTTTTTTTCATTTTTATGAAGCAGTCTGTAAGATTGTGGTACCTCCTTAAAGTCATAGAATCATAGAATCATTAAGGTTGGAAGAGACCTCTAAGATCATCGAGTCCAACCATCAACCCAACACCACCATGCCCACTAAACCATGTCCCTAAGTGCCTCATCTACATGTCTTTTAAATACTTCCAGGGATGGTGACTCAACCACTTCCCTGGGCAGCCTGTTCAAAGTCAAAGACCTTGACAGGAAGACAAATGCTGGAGACAGGATGAAAGAATTGCGATGCGTGCCCTACGTACAATAATTTTCTCATTACCCCAAATCTCTGCAGCCATAAAACACTCCTCTTAAGAAAGTTACATGGCAACAATGAGGAAAAAAAGCCAATGTCCCCCACTCTGCAAAAAAATTGAGAAGGATTAGAGTGAAGAAAAAAAACAACTTAATTTCCTTCTATCTTTATATTGTGATAAAAATATACATATACAAGCACTAACATATTAGAGAAATCCTGATTTTCTGGCTGATATCCTTCTTAGGCTTGAAGAATTAGCCTCAAAAAATGCTTAAGCTACAGCAAGGGTAAAATAATCACCACATGAACAGAGCAGCCCGTGGGAAGAAAGACTGAAACAATAGCCTGCATGTAACAGCTTTGAGCAACTATACACAAAACCAGTTCACTGCCCTGGAGAACACTCACGCTGGACTGGAACCAAGTGTAAAAAAATGAGGTTACAGTCAACTCACCTTGGTTTGACATGTTGCACTGTATGATAAAAACTTTTTTCACCTCTCCTCAGCATATTTAGACGGTTTCTATAGTATCCATTTTATTGCCTCCATGGTGTGAATTAATGACAGGCCAAGATTTGTACCTGTACCATGTTTTTAGGCCCTCAGGGCCAGCCACAAATGTGCAGTAAATATGATGTCAGACACTTGGGACTAAATAAGCATTTATTAGGTGGTCATGTGGACATGTGCATGTGGGGTACTGTTCAGTCTCCTTGTATTTGTACTGTAGAGTCCTCCACAGAAGCATTCATGGGAGGGCCGAGGGCTGAGGGCTAAGAACTGCCAGGGGTTCTTGGTTGCCTGTCATTGTGCACAGATTTTAAGCATCCAGGAATATTTCTAGACAGAAGTTACCACTCTCAAAATGCACATTGCACAAGCTGATAAAAGTGAGAGTTTCAATCCTGCCATCTAATTTCTATGTCTCTTTAATGTGTTGAAGGCATGTTGTGGCCAGCAAGATTACAGAGAAGAGCAAGACGACCTCTCAGTAAACACCCCTGCAGGATAATAAAGTTACAGGGAGAAAATTTAGAACATTTTTTATTTTTACTTTACCTTTATACTGTGTCTTTTTTTTGGTGCAAGTATCTGCTTTAACAAAAATGTATGAGAGATGTAGCTTTATGCTTCAGGGCATTAGACTTCCATAGAATGCCTCAGGCTTGAGCAAGTCTTTCTGTGTTAGGCACATCTTAACAATTGCCCTTTATGGGATTCTTCCTGTAGTTACTTTTAAAAGTTTCTGGTCACCAGAGGAGACAAAATAGAGGACTAAAAGTACCATCTATTTTGAACAAACCAGTAATTTTTATCTTCAGTGTTTGTCAGTTAGTTTTGCCATTGATGAACATGTTGTGCCTGTAAGGGACAATGGTCCAATATCTATCTCTAGCTCTATATCTCTACATCAATATTGCTATATCTTTGGTGATTTTATTTAGCCTTTAGCACGTGCAACCTAATAGGCAACTATTTAACTCTGCTCTGTAAAATGGAAGTGTTGGAAAGGTAATTTTGGTAGAGCCAGGTTAAAGTCAAACAACCATCTGCACCTCTGGCATGCGTGATTTACAGCTTACTGCAGTATTAGCATGAGACACAGTTTCATTTAACCAGTAGATGAGTTGTGGGGGGTTGGGGGGGTGTTTATTAAAGCTTGACAGCCCCTTCATCTAGGCAAAACTTCGCTTGTTTTACTTGGAAATGTGACTTTTTTTGTTCAGTCAAAGTTTATCTTTCCTTGTCAGTGTATTGCAATTTATGCTAACTGAAAAAATGAATAATAAAAACTTGACATTTTTCTCCAAAGCATAGCAGCATTAAAGGTCACATCTTCAAAACGACCTGTAAAACTCTCCTAACAAATTATGCTTGACTATTTAAGTGCACAAACTCTTTTTTAGTGGATCAAGAGTGCAGAGAATGAAGAATGAATGCAATTCTGGTAGTGTGTTTCAAAATTTGGCAATGAAGCTGAATTAATGGAATTAGGATAATTTCTCAAAAACATGTATGTCACGTAGGAGTCTAGATATTATTTTTCAGGTTTTAGGTGGAAAACCCCTGAAGTACTTACAAACATATAGACTTTATCATGGGAAATAAGGAAAGTGGCAGTAGAATTTCCATTGTTAATAACAGATGCCATTGTTATTCCTTGTTTTTATTAAAATAATATACTGGGACTTCTACAAGACAGAAATTTTGTTTTCCTAGGCATTATTTAATCACACTGTCAGTCCATCACAAAGACATCTCTAGACTGAGAGATGAAATAAAATGTGGGACGGGAAACAGAGGGTTAGAGAGGTGAAATGAGAGCCTGAAGATCACACAGATGGTCAGGCACAGTACTTTCCTTTGAACTGTCCATTAGACCTTTCTTACTGTACAGATGATGCTCTCTCTTTCTCCAGATATCCCGCACACACTGAGTGAACAAAATCCTATTGATCAGCCTACTATTGAAAAATAGACAGAGCTGTATTTTTAATTAGCCAGCCAAATGCTATTTAAGTAATCTTTACATTTATCTTTAGAGTAATAAAAAAATCACACATTCTGAAACCTTTGTTGACAAAAACTCTCAAAAATTGCTATTTTTGCAGGTGGGGTAATGGCCATTTAGATCTTGTGTTTACAGACAGGCACAGCTTGGTAAAGATAACTCTTGTGAGAAACATGCCAACAAAATAAACCTAACAAAGAGTTTCCAGAACATAGTCCTAGGTTTTACTCTAAAGGGCTTGTCTGTTGGGGAAACAAAGACGGGTATTAATTCGCACTGATTTTGCTCAAAGGCTATGGGGACTTTTGTTGCATGAATTGCCTGCCAGGTGGGTGGGGTCACAGTGGTTTTTTTGCCCTCTTATTTGTGTCATTGGCATTGCAAGATTTTTCTGTGATGCAGTATGGGATATATTGGAAAGGCTCTGGAAGGAGGTGCAGTTCTGAGGCCTGGGGTGAACCCAGAATTCTTTTTAATTATTCTTTAACATCACTTCATAGCTGTGCTGTTAATTTATATTAATTCATCTTCTTTTTTGTTTTTTTTTTTTTGTAGCCACTGTTGAGGAACCACGAGGATTGGAATGCCTTGACAGAAATAATTAAATTTCACTGGCAAGTAAAATTCAAAGGTGGAAATGCAGAAGCTGCTGTATCTAATGCCACATGGGAAAGAAATAGTGGTCTCATAGCTAGTGGATCGAATAGAAAGCATCTCTGAGATTGGTAGAGCTGTAGCTACTCAAAGCTGTGGCGTGAAAATGGAAGTTGTGGTAAATGGAGTTAAATCCGGTTGGCGGCCGGTCACGAGCAGTGTTCCCCAGGGCTCAGTTTTGGGGCCGGTCTTGTTCAATATCTTTATCAAT
>NW_008796056.1:973268-978786 GCF_000699145.1 Aptenodytes forsteri
ACGGTTGGACTCGATGATCTTAGAGGTCTTTTCCAACCTTAATGATTCTATGATTCTCCAAATTGTCTTTTCATATGACCATGTGCACCACTCCAAGATGCTTCTTGGCCATTTCGTGGCCAGCTTAGTGGCTATGACAAAGATCACCTCTACCAGTTCTCAGGGTAGACCTGAACTCTACTGTCCTTCTCTTTCTCAGCCTTGAGAAAGTTCTCATCCCCTCCATTCCGAAATTTCAAAAAGTGGAGAGTTTGCCATACATTTATCCTTTTGATTTTTTCCTGTACCTCCTTGGATGACACAAAGAGATTGAGTGATCATTAGCTCAGGTGTCATTAGAGAGCTGTAATGCTGTCAGATGTGCTGTGCAAACAAGGAAAATAACAATGCTGGTTTTGTCCTTTGTCCATTTTACATACCACCGAACACCATAATGGGTTGGAGGATTATTTGTTTTGCTGTTGGGGGGGCAGGGGTTGCCAGCCAACCTAGAGATACCATTCTCCCATCTTCCACCCAGGATTGGGGGATCCTTCAGCCAGTAATTTTATATTTTACATCCACACATGGATGGAGTCTATATGCAACAGTCTCTCTAGCAGTGATTGTAGGCAGTGAGGGGTGTCCTGGACTGATGGTTCAGAAGTGTTCTGTATTGCCATCAGTTGGAGGACAGGACTTCAGGCATGTTAGAGAAAGTGGTTTGGAAGGGGCAGATTACTGGTTCCACTTTGCCTCTCTTCAAAACTTTATTACACTGAAAGCCATTTCATCACTGTGAGGGCTCAGGAGGTATAGAAAATAGTAGTTCAAATAAGTGAAGGCGAATATTCAAGCTAAGCATTGATGTTATCCACTAGTGCAGTCATATGTCTGTGCACCCCTGGAAGGGGATAGCCACTTTTTCTGCCTGAGGCAAGAAGTCAGGCCTGTCTTATTCTGACAGAATAAGAGTGGAAGCAGTAAAATGAAGGAGGGTGGGAAAGTCAGTGAAAGACGAGTAGCTTGCTAAGAGCAGACAGCTCACACAGTAATTCTGCAAATCCAGCAGAGTGGTAGCTGTTTTTATCACTTGGACGAAGGGTAGAGAGGACAAGGGGTCACTCAAAGGACACTAGTTTTTATCCACTGAACATGAAAATACAATAACTAAAGTATAAATACTTCCCATGTATCATAGTAGGAAATTGAAAATACAATAACTAAATACTTCCCATGTATCATAGTAGGAAATGCAAAATACTCATGATAAGTTCAAATCTAATGAGACCAGAAAAAACTATTAACTGAAAACCCTGTGGGAGACTGAAGACCATGCTTTTAAACAGGCATGGGAGGAGGGTGGTTGGGTAATTTCGGATTTGTTAGGGGATCCTGTGGTATCTGTCCAGATACTTGCACACTGAATGAGCATTAGGTTTGAGTGAGGTCTTTGAGGAAGTCTGTATTAACACTACCATCCTGGATTGCCCATTGATGAGGGATACCAGACTACATGATGAGGTTGTGCCAGCTGGTTCACAATATGGGTGGGCGGCAGGAGCACCCCTGGACTACGGCACACCACATTCTTACTTTCTTGTGAGAAGATTTCTGATTCTGCTCATCACCTAGCTTCTGGTTATACTTTTGCATGGCAATCCCTTTAAGGATATCCTCAAAAATATCCTTCATCTCCAGAGCTTCCCAAAAGTTTGCCTCACTCTGAAGGAAGAGAAGATTTGGGACCTCCACTAGGTAGCTTAACTCTGCATCAATATTTAAAGATGGAAATACCATCCTGTCACTGTGACCCCTGAACAGCAGAAGGCAAATGAATAAACACAGCTGTTGGTCCTAGATAGAATACAAAGCAGCTCAGAATGATGACAGGATCACTGCCAAAATACTGTGTACTGGAAATAAGCCCACACACACTTTTACACATGTTGAATTACTACATTGTGAATTTACTTCGCTTTCAGACAGGAGCACACTTGTGTTCTTATCAGTTCATCCATGCCAGTCTTTACATTGATAACTGAAAGATGAGACATTATAAAGATCTCAAGTCAAATAAAACCTTGCTGCACAGAGAAACTATTTAAGGAAGTATATACCTTTATATGGTTATGGCTGCAGCTGGGATCTAGAGAAACCAACTAAGTGAATGTGAGCAAATGTACGTCATCTATAGAGGTATTTGAGGTAAAGAAAACACAGGTTTCTCTTCCTTCCAGTTAACCATAGATATATAACCAAGGTACCTAAAACCAGGATCAGATCATCAAATCTTAGTAGGGAACTTAGGACAGAGAGAGAAAGACACTTCTGCAGGGCAATTATAATATCTACATGGGCCAGAAGGGGAGAATTAGCTTCTGGTAGAAACACCAGCAGGGTAGCTAAAGAAGTGGGATGAGTCTGAGTTCTGTTGAGATTTTCAAGAGCATGTAACCACCTCAATCCTGTTGATATTTTTAATATTTTCTTGGATCAATCTACAGATTCTGAAGTGATTTATGTGACATGTTGTTTGAGGGAACTTTTTATAACTAAAGAAATGTCTAAATCTAAGGGAAGATATCACTCGATGTATTCAAAGCTTTTTTGTTTTTTTAATATGTTGAAGAGCTCTTCTTCACATGACTGAGTGATAGTTATCTACCTGAGTAGAATCTGACGCATATCTTTAATTAACCTGAAATTTAAAAAAAAAAAAAAAATAAATAAATTTGGAAATACTGAAATGCATGAAACTATTGGAAACAAATTAAAATCTTCATGCTATATAACTTTACTCACTTCTTTTATATTAATGAAGCTATTACTTTTAAATGTACACAGTTGAGTCATAAAACACTTAAGACTAAGAATCTTCTAGAATTTATATAATTTTATAAGCCTGGTCATGCATATACTTAATTACATTTGTGTAGGTACTCCTATTGCAGTGAATATGCTCATAAAAAAGATTTTGTTTTTTTTTTTTCTATAAAGAACTATTTAAAAATAAACAGCAATACTTTCAGGCAGAGGACACATCTGCACTACTAGATCGAAAAGGGTCGTAAGGGATCTTCACTTTCCCTGTCTGCAAGAAAAACGTTCTATAGAGGGGACTAACAAAAGTAAATGCAAGTTAATTAGTACCACTTGCCCTTGAGGCTAGGAATTGGCTCATAGGCCTCTTTGCACTGGTAGCGTAGGCATAGTCTCTAAGTCTTGGTAGGAAGGCTGTAGTACAAAATCTAAACAGGGAAATGGAATTTTGAAGTTTGTTTTGACTTTCCCTACACAAAAGAAAAGATAGACACAATGGAAGAAGGCAGATTATGGAAAATGGTGTTGAAAGATTAATCTGATAAAGACCTTTCTGAAGCAACACAGTAGAGAGTAGACTTATTAGTAGGGAATATCCTCCCAAGCTGAAGAAGGTGAAGGTTATAAGGAGTTTGGGAAAAAAGAGGTGGAAAAATGTATCATTAGTTGAGCTACTTGAAGTTAGCTTGAAGTACCCTGAGGTTCTTGGAAGAACTCCTTGCTCATAGCTACCATTCTTGTGATCTTTCAGTTTTTGTTGTACTCCTGCAGAAGTCTCAAGAAGAAATTTAATAAAGCAAATTTTTTCCTTTTCTCATTCAGTAGTAGAAAGATTAACCTGATTTTGAGAATTTTTGTATCACTAGACTTCATATAATGATCTCACCTATCAAGTTTCCTGTGTTATTGCATCATTTCTAATTAACTTCCCTGCTAATGATTTGATACTCTTCATTTTGCAGCTTGAGAATGTTATCAAAGCTTTTCTGAAATTAACTACTGCTAGTTCTATTCATTGCTTAAAACTCATTGGCTTTTGTGAATTGTTAATGGCTTCATTAAAAGAGCACAGCCAGAATATTGTATTATCCTGCTAAGCACTTGTATGATCCTCATGAACATAAGACCCGAACACTTCTTAGTCATTAATGGATTTTTGTCCTCTCATGTCCATGGGAAATAGTGAAATATTATCCCTACTCTGTATAAGGAGAGGTGAAACGGAGTAGATTAAGTAGACTATTCAAGATAATATGGAAAGAAAAAAACAAAACTGTAGCTCAGCTTCTGGTTGACTATATGTCTCTTGAACATCACATTATTCAGCATTTCAGAAATTAGCCCATGCTTCTGACTACACCTCTTCAGATTTTTTGAGCTTTGGAAATGCTGAATTTGCAGCAAAACATCATAAACTGAAGATTCTGACTGAAGGGTGATGAATATTTTTAATCACGTTTTCTGTAATAGATGGACTTTCATCAGAGAAACAAAAAATACTCTGCTGAGAAATAGTGTCGGAAATGTTTATAGGGAACGCAGTTCAGGTGTCCTGTGTCCCTATTCTGACTGTTTCCATAGTCAGACTGTCTCAGACTAGATAGCCAAACAACCAAGTGAGACAGAAGTTAGGATGCGTCACAGACTTCCTACTTTGCCCAAACAGGTTGCTTCAAAGAGGACAAGTAGGACATAAGGCATCCAAAATATATTACGGTGCTTCTTAGCAAAATGTTTGGTTTTGTTTACTTGTTGTTTTTTGTTTTGTTTTTTTTTTGTTGGATTATCTGTGAAAACAGATTTTTTAAAAAAAAAAATAATTTAAATATTCCCTATTAAAAATATTCAGCTTTCTACACTGTCTAATAAAGGACCCCTCTTCCAACTGCTTCTCCAGTTTCCTCTGAAGCCTTTTGTTTTCATCGTATTCATTGGCAAGGGGTTCCATATGTCTACTGCCCTTTCATGAATAACCATTTCCTTGAATTTGTTCTGCACCTTGCTTCAGCTAACTTTGACTAATAGCTCCTACTATTTTTCTTGCATTAGAAGACAAAATGAATAATGAATTTTTATTCAACCTCTTCATGCTTTTCATGATTTTATAGGCCTGTAGTATATCTCCCCTGAATAATCTCTTTTTCCAGACTGAAGACCCTTAGTGACTCAGTCGTTCCTCATATGGGAGGAAACAAAGGTTCATACCTTTGATCGTTCTTCCCTCAGTGTTTTGCGGTTCTATTATTTTCTCAGAGATTAGGGGATTATAGCTGCACTCAGAATTTAAGATATAAACAAAGCATGGATTTATACAGTGACATAATTATGTTTCCTGTTTTGTTCTCTGTTCCTTGAACCTACTCTTTTGACTGAGAGGAAACACTGAGCTGGTGTATTCATGGAAAAAGAGAGATTCCTACCAAACCATGTACTTCTTTCTATGTATTTAAAGTGAAAATTCTTGCCTACCACACTAGAAATTTAATTTCTTAAGATAGAAGAATAGTACACATGAAAAATAACATCTGGGAGGATGTAGGCAGGGACCAAAGATGCACATATAGCCCGTAAATATGAAATCAGGATCTTCCCTTCTGTGAAAATGGATGACAGAAAAAAAACACCAAACATTTACTATATTTCAGGTTAAGGTCTGGATTTGAATTGCTTAATTATGTTTATGTTCTTTTGATATATAGCCTATACCGGGTTTAAA
>NW_008796056.1:979179-996722 GCF_000699145.1 Aptenodytes forsteri
TCCTTTGATATGTAGCCTATACCGGGTTTAAAAAAGAATGAAGCTTCTTGCCATGTTATTTAATAGGTAGTCTCTGAATCAGTAGGTAACCAGGAAGTATCAAGGAGGTGGCATGTTGTAATACATATGACATTTATTTAAATCAGTCCTGTATAATACGGCAAATAAACCCCTTCACTACTATTGTAACATTTAACACCTTTTCCATGTAATTCAGTTCATAGACGTCTAATTAAAGATCAGTGAACCAAGTGTTTAAAAGGCAACCAATTTAATTGCTGTAATTGTATGATTTAGGTGAATAATAAATGTGCTAATGATACTGTAATATTAAGTGTTCAAGTTGGTGATCAAGTCAATTAAGATATAATTGTAAAACAGCAATCCACAAATAATGAGTGAAATCCTTCCTATTGAGAATGATGTTGACAGGAATAAAATACAGTAACCTTATCACATTTTGACATTTAATTTGATACAAAAGAACATATAGACAAATTTTAATCCTGCTGATCGTATGGAAATCCATGTCCGTTGCCTTCCCTCCTTCAAACAGAGATGCAGACTTAGCAGTTGGAGGCAAATTATAGCAAGTTTTTTATAAGGTCCTTATTTGAATTCTTGGACTGACCTGCAGTAGTGAGATCTTCAAGAGCTATCTAAATCTGGGGTGATGGCCACAACTGACAGCTCCACCAGAACAGACAATTGCAGTGCAAACTTAATCTCTTTGTCCGAAACAGCCTCTCCCTAGGAATCAATCAGAAACTGAAACAAAACATTTGCCAGATTTAGATGACTATGTTGGGGGGACCTATTCCTCCTAGTAACACAGGGGTTGTGAGAGAGAAAGAACGAAAACTAATTCAGAGAAACTGGAGATGCTTCACCCTCATCTCCAGACATCAATAGTTACTCCTGATATTCTCAAGATCATACCTGGCAGTGTCATTGGTGGCAATATCATGGATGAGCAGCAAGAATTTGTAGGCTGGAGGCCTCCTGGCAGTCAACAATCCCCCTGAGATATCAGGGCAGGTTTGTAGACAGGAGCTTTGTCCCACTTTGCAGGACTGTCACCTGTCAGCTTCTCCCTCTCAATGTGAACACATGGTTCAGGCTCAGCTGGTCCTGGCCCTGATGGTCTTGTTCTTTCTTGTTCCTGGACCATTACACAAGTCCAGGAATTGCAGCTCTGCAGGTGGAGAAGGACGAATAAGCTACTGCTTGTAGTATTGGAAGTGGGCAGTGATAAGAATCATTGTAGTATTCATTTTCCCTATCATCAGCCATCAAAAAGAGGCATGTCTAAACAGCTCCTCTCTGCTACTTGATAAGCACTTCAAGGGTATGATTCAGAGTGTTATAAAATAGGTGTCCAAGCTGGGTAGGATAAATTGCCCTCTGAAATTAACTCTCTCTCTCCACTAACCCTAGAGGTGTTAAACATCTAGCTCTCAGATGATTTGAGTTAAATGAAGTATATCCTACCCAGCTGGGCTAGTACTGGACTTTTTCTTATAAATTAATCTATTTATTGATTAAAGGTACTTTATTTCTCCGGAGACTATGCTCAAATTTGTTTGCACTCTTCAAATAGTTTCATGTGAAGAGTCAGGTTGTATAAACCAAAATTTGGAATGTAGCCTAGAAGTTAAAGCAGTTTCCTGGAAATCTAAATTCAAATCTCTTTTGTTTTTGATTCATAGATGATCTTTAAAACAAGATCTCACTGCTACTGGAGAAGTGCTATAGCCTCTGGGCTTCCAGGTCTTTTGGAATGGATTTAAATGCCACTTGATCCAATCCATACTCTCCCGATTTGCTGGCAGAGACTAGATCAAGTTTTGCTTTGCAGGTGGTTTGCAAGGATTGGTTTGTATGTGTGTGTTCCAAAAAAGATATAGAAGCTTTCTTTCTTTTTTCCTTTTTGGTGTTAATACTTAGGTATACCGTGCAAAGTGGAAAAACTCATACAGAAGAGATTGCTAGTCCATCCTCACTCTATGCTTTCACCTGATGGGCAGGATATTGCTGTGGTAGGCCTTCGTTTGAATTTTCCCAGTGAGAGAAGGAACTACAGTCTCTTTGTCCTGCATGAAAGTCAGGCTATTGGGCAGGTGGGAAGGAGACAGCCTTCATCTTTCTGTTTTGGAGAATGTTTCCTACCAGCAACAGAAGGAAATGGAGTATGCTAGAAAATGTCAAATTTTTATTTCAGAAGAAAAACCTGAAAAACTGTTTTTAGTTCAGGTCATACTTTTTTATTTCTTGTGCAGGCTCAAATATGTCCTAGATTAAATATTTAAGGCATAAGCTTTGAATCAATGGAAATAAAGTTTCTACAAATGCATATTTAAAGTAATTTTATGTAAAGTCTAAATTACAGAACACTGAGTAATTAGAGTGTCACATAGATATTTTTCATGCTATCTTGCTTCTTATTAGTAGTAAGTAGTTTAATTTTATTCAAGGTGTCTATATTGTGTGTGTTTCTGAGTATATAGTTATTTTAGAAATATATCAGAGTTACCACATCTTTACGTAAGGCTAAATGATCAAGGTCATAGACTCAGGTTATTGCTGGGTGTACATGAATTCACTTATAAATTGAAAAAAACAAACCTTAAAACTGTGCAGAACAATTCAAGAGCATGAACATTCTTCCAAGCACAGCAAATGTGCATGGTGCCTGAAACTGCCTTAAGGAAAAGCTTCTAAATCTTCAGAGGCCTAAGGAAAGAGATGTAGTAGAGCCAAATTAGCACAGTGCTTGGCGTGGACTCATCAGAGCTGTCAAGAAACAAGGCACATCAATCTGGACAGTTGTATTACCTACTCCTAAAAGGCAAACCAGCTTGTCCGTAATGAACTCCAGTATCTCTGTGGCATGGCAGGCTAAAAACACCCAAACTGCCAGTCCAGGCTTTATTGTTAGAACTGGTTCTGTTGAACTCAATAATAAATTGAGAGTGGTGTTAGCTTTTACAAGAGACTTCTTTTCCCTTCTCTGTTCCTTTTTGTGGAATGAACTATTGTAAAATAAATACTCATAAGCACTGTGAAACTTTTCCTAAGGACAGCCAATATATATTAGTAATAAGTTTGTACCCTACATAAGCAATTTTCCATCTTATCAAATTAGCATAATTTTTAATTGAATCTTATCATCTTCCTTTTTTTTGTTTTTACTAATGCGGCTAAAATATAATCACATCAGTCTCTCTCATAAAGCACGATAAAAGAATACTAATTAGACAGCAATAAAGTACAATGCAGAACTATTACCTGGAGAATATTAATTTTTTGCTGGGTTGGAAGCCCTGATTTTGTCCATTCTCTCTACAGTTTTTTGCCTATTCCTGCTACCATCCTCCCAGCATGCGCTATTTAAATGAACAAGGAATTGTCCCCTCAAAGACATTGAATCCCAGATCTGGATCACAAGACAAGCTGTTGCAGATTGTTGACAATAGTGCCAAGGGAGATGTGAGAACATATTTGAGGTTAGGCAGGTTCATAAGCATTTCCCTGTATAAGGGCAGAAATACAACTCTTGTCACACATCAATGTTATGATTTCAATGAAACCCAAAGGAAAGTGCTTGGTTTCAGGCTGTCATTTTGGTGTCTCCTCATGAATGTCATCTCTTAGTTTAAACTCATCACAACTGAAGTATCTGGATATCCTTTATCTTACTGACCTTTTCTTTTATTTACTCTTCTTTCTCAGTAACTCAGACATTTTTAAAATATCATATTCACTGTCAACGAGTCCAGTATGTTGGCCCCCTTTTTGGAAAGGCCTTTCTTTCAATGCTGATGACTTTTTTCCACGGCATCTGAAAGACTTATGTTTTGTTCGTAGGTAAAATCTCTTATCTATGTAATCTGCGTTTGCATTTCTACCACTGGAACAATCTTTCCACTGACACCTCCTACGTTCAATATATTGAAGCAAAGGTCATATTCTACCCACATAATATTTTCCTTTGTCTCTTTCCTGTCATTTCCTTTTCTCCATCATAGAAAACACAAACTGCTTTTGGTCTTAATTTTCAAATTCTCTTTTGTACCTTTCCTTCTTGTCTCTTAGTCTCTCTTACTCTGTGAAAGGTAGTATCAGGTGATTTTCTCCCACCCCAAACCATGTAAGGTACCATTCCTCATCCTCAACAAATTACATTTTCAAATTTTCTAATTCTTTCTCTCACCCAAGGTATGTTGTACAGATAGGAGAAACACCACATGTACATCTACAAAGCTTCTCCATTTTCCCTTTCAATTTTTTCCTAGAAATGCTCTATATTCTTCACTCTGTAAACCCTCTGTAACCTTTCCCTCCTTCCCATGGCTTCGTCTCTCTGTGCTCCAAGGATCCAAGGCTGAGGTTTGATGTGGCCCAGCTGCACAACCTTGGCTCAGACTTCAGAGGAAATTGCTAAGCTGTGACAAAGAACTGTGAGAAAGGCTTTAGAGCAGAGCCATGGAAGATAACAAAGGTAAAATTAGAGACAGAGGCAGGGTTGTTGAGAGGGAGATTGTTCGCAGAATTCAAGAGGAAAACATCAGCATTGAAAAATATAAGATCCCAAAGCAAAAATCAAGGATCTGACAGACTTGGTGAAGATGGCAACTCAGCAACATGGAGAATATACTTTAGTGAGCAGTAGAGGCCACCACTTCTGCTCCTGATTGATGCCTGCCTGGCCAGCAAAGAGTATTCAGGTGGCTTACTGGAATGATGAACTAAAGCTTAGGCTAGGAGCTCATTACATTCTAGCCATCTTTTGTGTGTTAGCCAATAAATAATTGCCTTATTACTGAAGTTGTATATTTTTATATATATTTATGTCATGGTGTGACCCCAGTAGGCAGCTGAACCCCACACAGCCGCTTGCACACTCCTCCACCAATGGGATGTGGAGAGAATCAGAAGGGTAAAAGTGAGAAAATTTGTGGGTTGAGATAAAGGTACTTTAACAGGAAAAGCAAAAGCCGCACACGCAAGCAAAGCAAAACAAGGAATTCATTCACTCCTTCCCATGGGCAGGCAGGTGTTCAGCCATCCCCAGGAAAGCAGGGCTCCATCACGCGTAACGGTTACTTGGGAAGTTAACAGTTAAACTGTCTTTATCTCAACCCATGAGTTTTCTCACTTTTACCCTTCCGATTCTCTCCCCCATCCCGCTGTGGGGGAGTGAGCGAGCGGCTGTGTGAGGCTTAGTTGCCGGCTGGGGTTAAACCATGACACTGAGCTAGTAATTTTAGGCTTGCTTTATGAAAAAATATGGGCACTTTTACGGTGTAATACACATCACACTAGAGTTGAAATTATTGAAATGACTTACATGAATCTCATTCTAGACATGCTGATTTCTTGTGATTGTGAAGAAAACCTTAGATTTCGAGTTCAACTTTGGGTGTCTAAACTATCTGAAGTGAAATAAGATGAATGTCAGTGCCTTGTGTACTAAGATTGTTATAGGATTCCTTCAGTTTTTCTTGTTGTTCTTTCCTCTGTCAGTATCTACCTTTTGTCTTTTGTTTTATTAGATGTCAGTTCCTTGTTAATAAGAGGAGTCTTAAAACTGAAGTCGACAAAGTTTCAAGATACTCGTTTCTAGCATAGGGAGTTATAATCTGGACAATCCTTACATTATCTTCTAACAAATTCTTAATATGGAAGAGTGAAGGGGCCTGATATTTCATTATGCTATGTAAAGTATCCAGCACAATGGAGCATTCATACATGATGAAAGCCTCTAGCTTTTATCACAAGAGAAGTGATAAATCATCTCTGAATCTTGATCAAATTATATCTTTGCTTTTTGCCTATTTAAATGTCACTTGCAGATTAAATTGGATCATGGGGGGGTTGTTCTTTCTTTTTCTTCTTTCTCTTAACTTTTTGTAATGTTAGTTTAAAGCAATAATAAACTGTTGAATAATATGCGGCACTTGGATTTCCATCACAGACTATGAAATCTACCTACAGTCCTTCAAAGGGAACGAGGATATAGAAAGTTTAAAGAAGAAGAGGTAAATAAATTATTATTTACTTAGAGTTCCTTAGCTATATAAGGAATAGCTGAGGGAAGTATTCTCTTCAGTATGAAAGAAAATCAGATACATTTGTTTCCACATCCATAAAAATGATTGTTTATATGTTGAAAAGCCTTTCTCAAACACGTAAGATCACATTATTAAAGGTATTTTTTTTCTAGGGAGATTGCTATGGCAATACAGAAAGTATGACAATATAATATTGGTTATAGTCAATGATTATGGGATTATAGATTAGGTAATCATACACTACAATTCTAGTGATGAGATTGCAAGTTCATCCAGCTTCGTTGAATGAAATCCTTTAAAAAAAAGGACAAAAAGAAAAAGTTAGTCTGAAAGTGAGGTCCTTGATTTCAAAAAGCAAATGATGACAAATCTATTTTTCGGATAGTCTGAGAAGCAGCTCGGTTGAGGAGAAGTTAGGTGTGGGTGTAGGTGTAGACTCTAGGATTTCTTTATGGTGAAGGTTCTCAACCCAGTCATTGCCCCAAGCATGGAAGCAGCACAGTCACAATGGCACAATGAGACAATTAGGTCTGCTAAAACATGAGCTTTAACACATGTGTTACCATGGACAGAGCAGATTGCTCTGGGGGAAGCAGATCCAATGATATGGGATTTTTTTAATAGATTTGTCCCCTCTATATCCATCCCACCTACCAGTTGTCATAAAACTTGCTAGAACCTCATACTTCTGAGGCCTAAATCCTTCTTTTGAATTTGGCTGAGACAAATTGGGGTGCAAATATGAGGGGGTCTTCTGGAGAAACAGAAAACATGCTTGTATATTCTGACTTTGTAAAAATCTAAAACCTGTTAATCCCATTCAGATGAATAAACAGGACACATTTTAGGAGTAAATCATATGAAACTAATTTGATAGATATCTTTGATAAGTTTATGTATTTTCTAGGCAAAGGAAATCTATCTAATCTATCTGCACTTTCAAAAAGTATTTGATATAGTGACCCACGGGAAATGAGTTTAGCTAAAAGAAATGTAGAATACAAGGTTGCTGACTAGAACCAAGTCAAAGACTTAACCCAAATAGAAGAGACTAAAGGACTGATAAGCAAGGACTTAGCAAGTGAAGATAATATAAGAATTGTTAATATTGAACTCATTTACTGTGAGTAAATTTACTTTGTCTGAAAAATATTCAGACAAATAGCAACAGGATTTTTCAATAAGAAATGACCAAAGGAAGATGTTAGGTTACATGTGTGTTCAGGGAGAAGGTAGTATATAACACATCCATATGTTGTGGTAAGGGAAAAAAAATCAAACAGGATGGACGTTGCAAGAGGTATTCTTAAGAATGTGGGACTGTGGGATTTACACTGGTGACTTTAGCATAAAAGTTACAAACACGTACCCTTTCAAAGAACAAGGAAGAGCTTGTGCAGGTAGATAACTAGAAAGCTCTGAGAGGATATTTTTTCCTTTTTCTCCCACAATTATTTTTTTCTACATATAATTTTTTTTTTAATTGTTTTAGAACACTTAGTTGACCATGTTGTTAATCCTGACACTGTCAGTAACCTCACATGGGTGTTTTAGACAAAATTCCCAGCTGGAACAGCAAGGAACTCTGAAGGACAAGTGTAGCTTTACTTGAAAGTCTCATTCCACATTTTATTGAAAAAAATCAATACAGACTGTTTTCACAGACAAATATCATTAGGGATGGTTCTGCTCCTTTATTCTGGGAGATAACCAAAGTCTTAGGGGAGCTAATCTCTCATGCCTCTGGAAAACAAGAAGTCAAGAGTCCGTTAGAACTTAAGGATAAAAGAACCCGAGTCTTGACCCTAAAATAACTTTGCAGCACTTTCTGTCAAGTTCAAATTTTGCTCTGATTGACAGAAAGTCAAAAAAAATAAGTATTTTTTCTAGGAATAATTTATTTATTTTAACAAATTACTGAACCAGCAATGTTAGCTGCACTGGCTAGAGGCAAAAAGCCCATCTTCATCAATATTTTCAGTTAAGAAAAGATTGAGATGATAGAAAAACACTGCTTTATTTGAATTACATATGAAAAATCTGTATAGCTATGGCTCTATAATTCTATAAGGAATTAATTTTGAGTTCTGTCTTTGTGAAAGAATGCTTGGATTAGCATAGGAAACCTATCTGGTTAGAGAAAAGTAGTTTGCCGACCCAAACTAAAAAAAAAAAAAAAAAAAATCCTGCTTTGGAGCTGAACTACTGGTGATTGGTATGACTGATAACTTTTGTTCTGGCTTTTTGCTCTAACTCTTCTTGAATTTTTGCTGAACAGCTTCACTACAAGTGGTGATATCCTCAAATATGAGTACTTTCAAAAGTAAAGCCCTAAAGATCCCAAATTTGTCTCATAAATCCAGCAAATATGGCTGAAAATTTGGGTTTCACACTCCTTTTGCCTAAATCAAATAGAACCAATTAGGTTGCCCCTCAGCTGTCCCAATGCCACTGTGACTTACTACTCAGTGTAAGAAAGCTTGTTTCCTCTCAGTTTAAAAAAAATAATTGAGGTTTGATGACTTCTCTCTAAGTAAAAGACTTTTGATATAGTTAAGTGGAATCTGTTTGTGCAAAAGCATATTTGACACAGGCATTCAATTCCTTCCTGGTATTCAGTTTTGGTATCATTCTCAAGAAATTGCTGCAAGAGTTTGTCCTCTGGCAATTTTATTTTTTTAAAAAGTGAGTCAAGGCAAAGAGAATTATTTGTCTTACTCATTTCCATTGGTGTCCAGTGTTTACCTGAACAGGGCTTTCACTTTCCAGATCCCATTAGCAACCTTCTAAAGAAATATTTTACTGGTGTTTTAACTAAAAGGGCATGAGTGACTGGATTTTTTCTAGACAAGTTTGTTTTTACAGTTCTAAGAAATCTTTACCTGACAGACTCTATCCTAGATATATTTTCAGTTTTTCATTTCTCCAGTTTGTATCCACATCTTAACAAAATCTAACAGTGCCTGAAGAGATACACCTTTCTCTTCTCTAATAGGCTTAAAAAGATTCATTTTATATGAAGCTCTAGAGGGCATCCTACTTAAAAAGCTTACCGTTTAAATTATTTGGTGCAACATCTATTGATGTACATGTCTGTCTAATAAATTAGGAAGAATTTTAAATGGAGAAGACCTTCAGTTTTCTCTGTGATGGATTTTGTAACATTAGGGATGAGATTCATCCCTTGCTATGGACACCCCAGTTTAGCCAGTGTTTTTTGGTCTCATGTTGGACTTATGTGTGTATTAATTCCCTGGACCCAGTTTGGTATCCTGACAACTACATACTTCTTTAACCATATTAGCACATAAAAATACTATAATGGTCAAAACATGGTCAGACAAAAGTCTACCTCATCCAGCGTGATGTTTGTCATAGTGCCTCTAGTAACAGACGTGTAGGCAGGGTATTAGAACATGACAATTGACGCTTCCTTAGAAATACCTTTGCTAGAAGATTTGACTTAGGGACTTCTTGAGCTAAAGTCAGTGTTTTGTATTTAATCATCCCTTGAAGGACTTTTTCTTCTATGAATTTATCAGATTTTTCTTTTAGTCAATATAATCTTTTAATATCCACAAAATCTTGGGGTAAGGAATTCCACAGCTTGAAAAAATACATGTTGTTTGAAGAAACACAACAGTGCTTGAATTTCCATTGACTTCTTCCATGTAATGCCCCTATTTCTTGTATTGGAAAAGCCAATGCACAATCATTCCACAGTTTCTATTTTTCCATGTCACTGCTGGCTTTATAGACCTAAGACATGTCTTCTTTGAAATATGTAATTTTCCAACTGAAAAGTAATTCTTAATATGTAAGTTGTTCCTTATGTTTTTCACCATTTTTCTGTACTTTTATGGTACTAAATCTGATGATTTTGGAACTTGAAGTTTAAGAAGTCTCTCACTTCTGTGATTTACCCAAGTAACTGATTTTTACTGCATCTATTTTCCTGCTGTGCATTGAGTAAAAGCTGTGATGGCTTTGGAGATACTGAATAAAGAGATAATTACAAGTCAGTGGTCATAAAAAGTATAAAACCATATTAATCGAGCTCTCTATAACAAGCTTTTTGCAGGACCTAGTCAGATACATTTGAAATGCAAAGAGGAAGACTGTATAATTTGGTCATTCCAAATCTCCCACTTCTAGTACCACACAGCAAAACAGCTTAACTGCTAAGACTTTTGAGCTATAAGAAAGGATTTGAAGTAGACCACCAAGTTTATCTTGAAATTGTCCTCCCCTTTCCTGGTAGGAGGGGGGAAAAGCTAAAAATGTGTTCTTTATACATGGGTAGAGTCAGCTCTTAGTAATCTGGAGTCACAGTGGTATGGGGTATTTTTAAGAAAGGAAGGATGTAGCTAATACAAAGCTTATTTAAATTAATCTGTAGAAACGTATTTAATGCATCTATTTTTGGGTTAGTAAATCCTGTAAATTGGTTTCTTCAGCAATTTGACATGGCCTGATATAGGCAGTATGGGCTTTCTGTAGACTTTTCTCCAGCCTATAGTGTTAGGGAGGAAATGTGGTCTAGATTATTGTGCAGGCTGCTAATGCACTTATGAAAAACCAAGAACTGACTGCCTTTGTGTAGAGCAGATATCTTTATGATGATGGCTGGAACAGAGTGAGTGGTGGGAGGGATGGGATTTGCTGCAATTTCACATTATGTTCCAAATATTTTCCTATAATGATGTGTTGCATCCTGTTATTGTTTTATATGCTGCTTAAACATTTTGTTATATCCTGTAACAAGCACAGTATTTGTGAAGCAGCAAAACATTGTTTGGTTTTTTTTTCCTATCCCTAAAAGCCTTCCTTCAGATGAATATTACCTTGAAGTGTTTCTTTTCTGCTGGGGACTCGGGTATACATCCTTTTGGCTGCTGCATCCCCACAAAAGGGCAAGCATTGCTACTATCCTTTGACTTAGCACTGAGGACCCCATAGGGCTTTTAATGTATAAATGACTACAGCAATAAAAAGTGATTGCAACATTTAAAGCAATAATGTTGGCCCAGATGCAATCTCCAGCTCAGTGAATTCCTAAACTGCTGAAAGATGTGAATGTATAACCATGGAGACAGTCATTCTATCTCTGCCACTTTCTTGGACTCTTTCTCTGAGCACTTATGCCATTGTCCCTTACTTGATTTCTGGCAGAAAAGCCTTCGCTGGAGTGAAAGTAAGTTGGGAGGAGGAGGAAGAGTACAAAGAAAACAAGGTCTCTGAGGGTCATTCCTGAATGGCTGTCCTCCTTGGCACAATCTGAAAAATGCAGAAGCAGGTCAGGTTGGTTCTGGGGCAGTCTGTATGAATATGAAGCACAAATGAAATGATTCCTACCATGTTAGACTTCTTTTCCCTCTCCTATCTTGGTCTGAGCTTCGTGCACACACAGAAATTGTTAACAGAGAAATCAACACTGCAATAGTCCTGACCCTCCATCTGGTCTATCAGAACTGCTTCCAAGTTAAGTTTCTGCCCCCAGATTCCTTTGTCGAAAGAAGCCAGCCCTGTGGTCTAATTCTTTTTCTTGTACTCCTTTCAGGTTTCATTCAACCTCTGACTTGATGAGAAATAATTCCTCCTTTCTATTCTGCCCTGGGCACCTTTTTTTATCTGTTCAAATTGACTAAAAGCACAGCATAGCAAGGATCTTTTCCTCATTTCTATCAGTAAATGGAACTGATAGAGGTTGTTATAAATAATTAAAGGATGATAATTAACAGAGCATAAACATATGAATATTTCAGGGTTTTGACAATAGCTGACAAATGCAAGAGCATTCCATGTGAAGGACTGTCTGATTGGGTCCTTTATGACCACTGCAGTCTTCAAAGCATGGAATTTTTCAGACTTGATCAACTTTTTTCAAGCTATTTCTAAGATCAGTAAAGGCCCTGAAAAATCAAACCATTCTGCTGAAATATCTAAGTCCAAATCCAAGCATATGAGTACTTTTGTCCACATGAGAGAGCCCCATTCAACCTCTGGCTGAAATATTTTCAGGATAGGTCCCATAGATACAGAAAGATCAGTAAAAAAAAAAAAAATCTGTTTTCTCTATTTGCTGATAGCTGGAATTTAATTCGGGTGCATAGCGATTATATTTACTGAGAGCAGATATCTCTGCTGTGACGATGACTTTTCACTGGATTATATATATCAAGGCCCTTTAGGACAGTCAACTGCAAGAGCCACTGCAAGAACTGACTCTCCTGTCTAACCCAAAAGAATTTGTAAGGCCACATGCAAAACTTCCTTCTAATTTTTAACATTTGAAGTGAATTACCTCAGTCTTAGCAGAATGACTGCTCATGGACCAGGACACTGCTCTGCTTTCAGTCATATTTCTCTCATTGCTTGCAGCATATTCCCTCAACTTGCCACTTGTAGAAGTCCATATGTAAGGAGAGCTTTATCCGTAACTGCATATGTGGTGCTGGTATGGGTGTCGGTCTTCACAACAGGAAACAAGAGAGAAGAACTGATTCAGAACAGAAACTCTGAGTGGGTCAAGCAATGTTTCCAAAACAGCTTCACACTGTTTTTAGAATTGCTTTCAATGTTCCTTATGGCCTAGTAGAGACACAACGGCAGTGTATTTTTGCAAAAACAAACAAAGTTTTCTAAAGACTGAATGGAACCAATTATATTAAGGAATATTAAGGATAAAGAAAGGCTCTCATCTTATTTTCAGATTCAGGTGGCTGAATCTGGCATCTATGAAATTCTATAGAGACGGTACTGTGTGCATGGTTGGTCCTGGATTACTCATTGATTGAGCACTAATTTTTATTAAAGAGCTCACTGATTGAATAAATTACCTTACATAGAGTTATTGAACCCTTAAGTAAGCTAGGAATGACAGGGGAGGGAGAAGACAGCCCACAGCCAAGTGAGAAAGTGGCAGGTCAGGTGGGCAAGCAAAGGGTACAGATGATTTGGACAGGAGACACTGAAAAAACAAAACAGGGTTGAAGAAGTCCCTCTCCAAGTGTATGTACACAAAGAAAGAAGTGCCTACAGGAAAGGATGATGGGGTAAGCTCTCAGTACCTCTTCTGGGAACAGGACAGGATGAGTGGGTGCCTCTCTGAAGTGCCTGTACACTAATGCATGCAGCATAGGGAAAAACAGGAGGAATTAGAGGTCTGTGTGCAGCTGCAGGACTACCATCTCGTTGGGATCACAGAGACACGGTGGGATAGCTTGCACAGCTGGAGTCCTGTGATGGATGGATGCACGCTCTTTAGGAAGCAGAGGCTGGGAGTGGGATTTGTCCTTTATTTGAGAGAGCAGAAGGGATGAATGGAACTCTGCCTGGGGATAGGAGAGGAGCCAGTCAAGAGTATGGGTCAGGATCACAGCACAAACCAAAAAGGGCAAAATTGTTGTTGGTGCCTGCTTCAGGCCACCTAATCAGGTAGAAGCAGATGAGGCCTTCTTTGGACAAAGGGAAGAAGCCCCATGTTTGCAGACCCTAGTCCTCATGAGGGACTTCAACCACCCTATAATCTGCTGGAGGGACAACCTAACAGGACACAAACAATCCAGGATGTTTCTGGAGTATATTATTGACAACTTCCTGACACAAGTGATTGACAAACTGATGACAAGAGATGGTCTGATGGATCTGATGCTTACAGACAAGGAAGAACAGGTCAGGGATGTGAAAGCTGGGGACAGCTTGGATGCAGTGATCTTGCAATGGTGGAGTTCAGGATCCTGAGAGGGGTGAGCAGGGCAAAAAGCAGGATCACAAACCTGGGCTTGAAGGTAGCAGACTTTGGCCTTTTCAGGCAGCTCTTCCCTGGGAGATGGTCTTGAAGAGACGAGGGGTCAAGGAGAGCTGCTTGATTTTCAAGGATCACCTCCTCCAAGCTCAAGACTGGAGCATCCTGATGTGCAGGAAGGTAAGCAAAGGTGGCAGGAGTACTCACACTTGATGGGGGGGAGTAAAGAAGATGGAGCCAGACTGTCCTCAGTCGTGATCAATGAGAGGATGAAAGGCAATGGGCACAGACTGAAATACAAGAAATTCCATTTAAAAATAAGGTTTTTTGTTTTTTGTTTTTTTACTGTAAGGAACCTGAACAGGTTCCTCAGAGAGGTTTCAGAGTCTTCATCCTTGAGGTATTCAAAGCCCAAATGGACGTGGCCCTGAGCAACCTGCTCTCTCTCACCCTTTTTTGAGCAAGGGGCTGGACTAGATGATCTCAGGAGGTCCCTTCCCACCTCCACCATTCTGTAATTCTGTGATCTTGTTCCTGTTCAGCCAGGCACTCTACCCGGCTCCATCTGCTCTGTTACAGTTAATAGAGCTTCCAACTGTTTCATCTAAACCCCACACTTCCAGCAATAACACCTGTTCTTTGGTTATTTCTCATCTTTAACAGCAATTCATGTAGCATATGGGATTACTCAAGGACCTTGTTGCTCAAAGGAGAATTCTTAGTTCTTACTTTCCCCAATGACCTTTATACCCCAGCACTGCAAGCCTTCTTTAGGTTAGGGAGAACATTTACTCAGGCACATTTAGACATAACTAATTGCTCCCAATTTTAATACCTATAAAATCTATTAAATTTCCTCAATTTTTTATGACTTGTTCCCTTTGAAAAGTGATGCCACAAATATTATCAAATAAAAATTTTAAACTGAACAGATTTTGTGCATGGCTTCTTTCCCCTCTGTTACCGAGACACCAAAAAAGAAAATGCTGGCTTTTTCTTTCTTTTCCTTCTTGCTGTTTAGCCATTGGCCTTACACAACTACAGTTCTTGCCCCTATACATTTTCATAGGACCAGTTTTTAAAATTGCTTACACAGCCTGTCATACTGAGTTCAATATGTGTTTGACTCCTAAATAATATATAAACATTGTTTCCCAAGATTTTATTGCTTCAGGAGAGAAAGGAATTTTTAAAAGTATAAGCATATAGTCCGAAGCGTTTTTTTCTTCTTAAAATGCTACAGTGCTCCCTGTGGAAAGGGACTCTGGGTCATGCAAGTAAAAACTGTGGTGTCTTTCTGGGATGCCAATGTGAAAGACTACTAAGAGGGGGATGTTGAAAGGATACATCATGTGTACTGCAATCAGATGAGTATATTTAGTTCTGCCTAGGGATTGCACTTACAGTGGAGGTAAAGCAAGCCCTAGATACCATGAGTGCAAAGTTGGTTAAACATTTCCCTATGTGCTTCGAGCAGGTTGAGACCAGCAATGTAGCTTCACGTTAGGCTTTATGCGATCCCACTGTGCTACTGATGAAGGAGTCCTCCACACTCCTACTTTTCCCACCTCTTCCTCACCTTCTCAGCCAGGATTATGGTCCTGCTGCTATCCTGCTTCACTTTGGGGATTACGCAGCCGAGGCATGAGGCAAACAGCTTGCTGATCTAATGGAAAATAATCCCTCTGGTGTTCACAACACCCTGCACTCACCATGCAGCCAAATCAGTGCCAGTCCAAGGGAGAAGTCAGGACTGCGTGACTAAAGTGAGAAGCAGGCAGCAGGAAGCCATTTTTGGCATCAGTCTGCCTTAGATCAGTTTAATAATAGCAAGTCAAGTTTAAACAACTAGATCTTCTCTCTGATTATATGTCCTGAGATCCTACATGGCTTGAGATCTGCTCTAACCTGAGCAAAGCCAGGGGAAGTACTATTGCTAAGTTTGGAGAGAACACAAATGGTACAATAAAATAAGATTTTTTTCTGGCACAAAGGGAGCATTTTTGCTGTTTGTACAGCACCGAACATCACAGCATTCCCATGTGGGAAATTACTCAGGTACCAGGGCTGACAGGGGTAGACATGGGAGATATGTGTGAGCTGTGCAATACCAGTCAAAAGTCTTGCTGCAGTTGCACTCTTTATATTCATGATGATCTCTCCTTCATAAGTTTTGTTGACTTGACCTGTCATTCTATGATAGATGTTTTTGACCGGTAGACATGTCCCCATGGGATAATATTGTTCACAAATGATGTGGGGTCATTTACACCGTATTGAAGCAGTCTAAACTTTCCCTGACCAGTAAAGCAGTCTGTCTGCTGACCCAGTGAGAGAGGATTGCCCTCTCCACTGTGTTTCCTGGATGTCTGTGGGCTCTGGATGTAAAAAAAAGTTATCTCCTATCTAAATATTACTATGATCTTTGATTTCCTTTTTTTTTCTGAATAGAAACACAGTGTGGGGTCTAAAGACCAATGACTACTGCTGTTCTCTCTATGATGATGGTAGTTGTGGGAGACACAAGGGGAGGATTGGATTGCTGCAGTCTGTTCACTAAGGACTACAAAAAAGAAGCCACCTCCCATACTGTCAGTCTTTAAGTAGCAGATAAATAAATATCATGTCCCATGTCTGATCTGGTGTTCAGCATATGTTTAGGAATAGATTTTTCTCTCACTGAAGGGAGCAGGAGAATCTCTAGCATTGAATAAAGAAACTAACTGGAATCTCCTTGTCCTTCTCTTCTTCCCTCTTCCTCTCTCCTCCAGTTGTGGTCGAGGACATTAGTCTTTTTGGAAGATTCCTGAGAAGAACTAAGGTCTTATATACTAGATACTGAACTGGGACACATGCAGTTTAGAATTAGTTTATAACTCAACTAAAGGCACTCTGAACTTTCTGTACCTGGAGTCTTTACCTATAAATAGGAAATAGGATAATGAGCCTTATGCCTGGTTTGGTTTTTTTTTTAATTTAAATGAAAAGCAAATAGCAAGCCAAGCTTCAAGACAAAATATTTTTCCAGTCTACAAATTACCTTGCATTTCACAGGGCTCAGTTTCTGTTTGATGGCCAGTTTTGTTTTTTCCACTGAAGAAGTTCTGCAATGGTAGCAGTTTTCCGCTGTATCTCATGGTGAGACAGCAGTTTATTCAGCATGCTAAGCAGGAAACATGGTTCCTTCTGTAAGCCTTTTCTAGCCAGCAAGGCAACTGGATGCACATCTGTCATCTCAAGGTAAAATAGGAACCATTGATTCCTGGTGCCTAGCAGGGATTGTTTTATGTCATGAAACCTGAAGATCAGTCTTCCCTTGTATCATTTAACCCAGCAAAAGATGTGTGATGGAAATACTTGGAAGGTGGAAACACCGACTGGGGACAAGAAAAGATGTTAAGTGTTGCTAGAAAAAGCCTGAAATCTAGCATAGTTGGGAGTACAGATTCTGCTGTTTTGTTTATGCCCTTTCTTTTTCAAACATCTTTCAGTCTTTACCCACCAAAGATTCTTGTATCAAGCATCACTTGACTAGTGTTCTTCAGGATTTCTTTTGCCTCCTATTTAATTCCTCCTGAAATACTGTCATCACCTCCCCTTACCTTTTGGGACATCTTAACAGGCTGGTATCAAATCCCGTCTTAGGTTACGGTACTGAAAGTATTTCTGTGAAATTTCATAGAATAGAATTATAGAATCATTAAGGTTGGAAAAGACCTCTA
>NW_008796056.1:1000352-1010455 GCF_000699145.1 Aptenodytes forsteri
GCAGTCATAATGCGTGGGGCTGACTGCCTCACCCTAGGGAACCTCCTGGATGGACCTTTGTCTACATCCTCATTTGCCTGGCCCTCAAGTTCCAGGGCCCCATATCTGTTGTGTAAGGGCACCTGGGAAGGTGAGGGAGGCCAGGTTGGGGTTCGCCTGGAATTTGATGGAAATGGAACTCGCCATACCTTATACAATTAAGTAAGCAGATAAATCTTCAGGAGTGAGGCCAAACTCTATGAAAGGATCCAGAGTTTGCAGTGCAAAACCCACTACACATTGCTTTAACAACAGTAATGATTTCACAGAATCATAGAATCATAGAATAGTTTGGGTTGGAAGCGACCTTTAAAGGTCATCTAGTTCATAGAGGATGTGAAATTCAGATGCCTGGGGAGGAATAAATAACCAGACACAATGAGCTCTTGCCTCAGAACAAGGATTTCTTGTAATACACAGAAATGGGTAAAATAATTTGGACATGGCTTTCTTACAGAAAATTACAATTTAAAATTGACTGTTAGAAATTTTTACTTTTCAAATAAAATTTGATTCTTGGAAGAAAAGAATGATAAGTTCGGGTTTGGAGTGGGGACTGTTTTGAAAGCCAAAGAAGTATGTGAAGAAAATAATTTTCAGAAGAAAACAATTAGTCTCCTATTAAAATAAAAGTGGTTTTAATGCAAAAAGTCCATCATCTCTAATTAGAAGCTATTGAAATTAGCAGTTGCTTCAGTTCAGTGGAATTTTGATTCTTGGAAGAAAAGAATGATAAGTTCGGGTTTGGAGTGGGGACTGTTTTGAAAGCCAAAGAAGTATGTGAAGAAAATAATTTTCAGAAGAAAACAATTAGTCTCCTATTAAAATAAAAGTGGTTTTAATGCAAAAAGTCCATCATCTCTAATTAGAAGCTATTGAAATTAGCAGTTGCTTCAGTTCAGTGTTACATGTGTTGCTGGTGGGGATAAGGCTATTATTCAGCATTCTAAACTGCATTTTAAGAACTTCATATTGATAGGCCATGCTGTTGAGAAGTATTGTTATGGTATTGAAGCTTACTTAAGGCTTTCATGCTGTTCTTTTGTCCTCATGTGCCATTGCTGGTAGCTGTTTCAGCTTTGACTGTGTTTCAGATCACTGCTGAACAAAGATATGAAGACAGGCAAGGAACTGTAATCGCTATTGATGAGACTGTGTTGCAGTATATAAAGCTGTAGAGTCCTACACAATATACTCAAATGTGATGGAAGACAGGTAAGCAGAGAGAGTTAATTAAGCATCTTTTTCTCTCTATCAGGATCAAAAATTATTATTATGTGAAGACTTTTGAAATGAGAAGTTACTGTCTGTTATCTGAATTTCCTGCAGCTTTGGGGAGAGTTGCAGCATGCCTCTGTTTAACATGTCATCAACTTGTCTTAGCCAAATTGAAGCTTAACTCTTTAAATGAGTGAACGGTAGTTCAGTTCAAGTGAAACATGGATTTACTAAAGAGAGCTAGTACCACACTGATTCTGTTTGGGTGAGTCTTCAAGTGACAAGCAACAATGGGAAAAAGAGAGAAGGATTCATGTTCTGAAAGTAAAAAGGTTTTTTTAAAGGAAAAAAAGGCAGATAAGAAAGAGGAAAAACAAGCCCAATGTGAAATACACTGTCTCTGAAGAAAAGTATTAGAAAACAGTATCTAAACCCTACTGTTTTACCTTTTCTTGTACCTATCACATATGAAATGGAGGAGATTGACAGCTTTGAAAATTAAAGCTTACTGTTTAGGAGAGTAATTTTCAAATGGCATCTCTTTATAACAGCACTTTCTTCCAAAATTGTTGTGAAGTGATTTAATAGAGCAAAAGCAGGCACTGCAGCTGGGGAAACCTGGAGTGGAACAGTACCAGGTAACTCAGAATAGTCCAACAAAACATTTCGTTCTGTACTAGAAAAGATCATTTCAAAGTCAGTTGCTATTCCCCCAGTCTCCCCTGGGTTTGCTAATGTTGGGCTGATACTCGTGTAATAGAGGGCCAGATTTCAGCAGTCAGCTTATTTCATGTCAGAAGAGCAAAAGGATGGAACCGGGACTGGAGACTGAAGATCCAGTCTCGTGTAAATCATTTTTCTTTGTAAGAGGCTAAGTACTGTGAGCTCATTGGGGTAATAATTCCCATCTCTATTCAGATATGCAAGAAAGCGCTCCTGCTTCTCTTCTCGGCTGAGTCTGTGGCTCCAAGGTCAAGGAGGAGGAAAAGGGAAGCCCACCTACGGCATCTGCTACAGAGCTGCAGGAGCCCTGGCTCTAGCCAGCCCTTCACACTTGGGAATGTAAGAGAGGGAAAGCTGCTTTATCTTAAACAGATCATTCTCTGTTCCAAAATTGCAGGAAGTAAGTCTCTCCATCACAATTTGTCCTCTGACCTGCTCCCAGGATAACGCAGTATATGAAGCCTCTTATGCACTAAGGTGAAACAGGAGGGGAGTGAATCCCCAGCCATCCCAGCCAGGCATGGTTTTTGGGAGGGAAGAGTTATGAATTCAGATACAATACCATTTCAGTTGTAAGGAACATTCCTACAATTCAGACAAACCACAAGTGACGTGTTAATCAGCTCCCTCAGTCTTGTGAGTGTGCAAGCGGGGGCTGCACCAGTTCCCCCTTCCAGCCCTGCCGAGTGCAAACACTGCATGGAGAGTAGCTGGCTGTGTCTCCAAAGGAAGCATTAAAATGTTCAGTGATTGTTGAATCAAGCCAGATTCATAAGGACCTCTTACCAAAAGAAGTGTGTGTTCTTTTGGGGTGGGCTAGAGGGGCTACATGGAGGCTAAACAGCATGTCCAAGTGGACCTGGCACAAACACAGCATTTAGGAAATCTCACTTTTATTCCTTGTTCCGCTATAAGGCTGTTGTGTGTGACCTTGGAGAAGTTGTTTTATCTCTTTTTGTCCAGCTTGTCCCTTCAGACAGAGAAATCTCAGTGAGTTTGTGAAAGCCTCTCATGCAATGTGGCCTAACCCCTGTTGCTGTCTCTGCTTTCAGAGAGCTAATATTCCTGTCATTGGTAAAAGGCTCAGGTCAGACTGCTCTCTGTTCAAAAGACAAAGGTCTGTACCCCACTTAAACAGAGGCCTCGTGCTGGCTCTCTGCTCTCTCTATTCCACTGGGTACCCTTTATCCTTCAGAAAGAAAGAAAACAATCCATATATGCCAGAAAGACAAATGCAAAAACAAAACACTTCTATTTGCTTGGGTTAAATGCATAGATCTTGAATTGTTTTGGTCCATTTAAACATTACAATACTAAAACCAGTAATCAGCTCTTCTGGATAATTTTAGAAACTGTCTTTTCAAAAGCCAGCAGTGGTATAGCAGTGTGAGAGTAATGAGCAGTGACAAATTATTTGTGTTATTTCCAAGGGAAACTGTTGGCATTAACTTGATACAGAGTCTTTGTTACTCTTATGAATAAGAAGTGCAGTTAATATATTATACTCCATGTGTCTTCCAACCTTACCCAGAACCTAATTACACTTTATGGAAAGTTAAGTAGGCAGTAAACTAAGTGGTATGGAAAGCGCATACAGTAAAACTCCGTTGGCTGCAAACACTGAACAGTTGTTTTGTCCTTCTACTTTGGAGAACTTCATAATTATACATTTAGTGTTACTGAGAGATCCACTGTGTAATTACACAGCTCAGCAATAATGGCACCAGTTACTGTGCAAATACAAGGAGCCACAGGAGATTAAAACAAATGTAACAACAGCAATATGTAGAAACAAGACAAGAACCAGTAGTGGGTCCAGGTGTCACTCTGATAGAGAGTTTTATGAAGGTTTGTTCAGTTAAGAGAAGAAAGTGTTAGGGCAGTGGCTTTGTCCCCAAACAGACATGGCATTGGCCCAAAGCCTCCAAAGAGAGTCAGTCAGGTTTGGTAGGAGCCATGCCATCAGCTGATGAGGGGAGGCAATGCCAGAGCTATTCGGCTGCACAGCCCGTTTCCTGACTTATACTGCACTGGGAAGTGGGCTGCAGGAGGTGTGGGTCCTAAAGGGATTGGAACAGAGATGTACTTTAAAACACACCTATTAAAAGCACCTAGAGAGTTCCTACTTCCGAATTACCTGAGCATCTCACAGTCATTACTAAATCTATTGTCACAATGCCTTTGTGAGACAAAGTGACTTAGATATTTCACCCAACATTTAGGTGCCCTAATCCTTGAGCAGAAACTTGTGTCCTGCATTAGAGGGAGAGACAAGCCCTTCTGACTGGGTTTCCCAACTTTTAGGAGCACTGTGTGAGGAGCAGCTGAAGCTACACTATGGGAACCAATGAGGAAAGCAGAACTGTTTGTGGAGAACAATGGAGGGTGTCTCAATACTGGGTCACAGGAAAGCTCCTAAATCTGACCAGCGTTCACAGGCTGTAGGTTGGTGTCCAAAGGTACATCTACATTGACTCTGATCTTTGCAGTAAAATAGATGCCAAGCTCTTTGTCTAGAGCTAGATACCTTCTTAGGGAGCTTAGCTACCATTTGCTACCACTGCAGGCAGACTACATGCCCTCAGCAGTGTCTTTCAAGACTGGAAGACGTCATTGGTTTTGTTTCATTCTATAATACAGTGGCCATATTTGTTCTCCTTTTCAACACAGCTTCCCCAGACTTCTACGCTAAATCAACAGTCCATGTAGTCTGCTGATGGGAAAACAAGCCCTAGGCTCTTAGACAGCTGAGGAGGTGCATCCCAGCATCTTTTATCTACCAAGGAGAACCACAATTACCAAGCCTGCAGCTATTTCCCAGTAAACAGAGGTTCCACCTCTCCTGCTGAAATTGTACTGAAGTAAAAAAAAAAAAGCAGTTTTCACAGTATGGGAGCCAGGCAGAAGAAGGGAATGTGCTTAGTAGCTCTGGGGTTACTTCATGGACTTAGGAGGTGGGAAGCTGGGGCCTTTTTTAGAGCAAGTGGCTTTATACTTGACTGCAAAGCTAGCCTCTTTCTTGCTCCTTCTATCTTTCTCTGTCCTGAATTGCTTCCTTGCCAAGCAGGAGAGGTATTCCTCCCTTCCAGAGGAGCTCCCACCCTCCTGGTTCAAGCAGTCTCTTGGCATTTGTGACTTGGGCACAGGACCTCTCAGGCTAAGAAAGGCTTGCTTTTTCAAGCAGCTTCTGACTTCTGTACCATCTCCTTTACCACCAGTCCAAGCTTATTCTCCTAATTTAAGGCCTTGAAGAACACCTTCAACATCTTTCAGTGTAACTCTCCCTCCTGCAAAGCTGCCATTTCCATTTGAGAATAGCATAGGAAGGAAAAAGAATAATTTCAAGGGACCGTTTCCTACAGCTATATAATTTCCCGTTTCCCAGGAAGTCTTCTGTCCTTTCTCCATCTCCTTTTTGCAAACTTCTACCTCTGCCTAGCCTGTCATCTCATCTATCATATTTTTTCTGTTACATTGGCTGGCAATGCTTCCTTTCTTTCTGGTCTCTTAGAGCATCCTTCCTTTACAGTCTAGATTTACCTCTTGATTATGTTGAATACAATTTCCTCACAGTACAATTAATCACACTATCCAAACTATCCATCCCATCACAACCGTGCCTTGGCTTTTAGATCCAGACAAAGAGTATTCATGTAAGTATACCTTTAATGGGGAGCCGATTAAATGCAAGCCTGACTAATGCCTACTACAAGTATTTAGCTTACTTTAGTATTGCTATCTAAAAATGTCTGTACTTTCTTTATGGGAAGCTTCTTTCAAAATTAGCTTAAATCAAGCCTGGGAAAAGACGCGATTCAAGCATTCTGCTGCTTGGTTTGCAACTCATTTGTAGACTTTTTTTATGAAGTCTTTATAACATTTATATATCTTGCAAAGTTCCGTTAAGATCTGGTTTCCTTCACAGGTGGGAGTGGGAACTGCTGTCTCTCAGCAACTGCTTACCAATTCAAATTAAATTAATTTTATTAAAATTACAACAGCACTCTCAGCATACTCAGCTAGTTCGTTGTAATAGAACTCTGAGTAGATACAGCCTTTTATCTAGAAACCCTGATGCCTATTACATGTCTAGGTCAAATCAGTTCTCCCAATACCCTTGTGAGAGAGGTGAATAGGCATACTTTCAAGACTGATGTTTTTCCAGGCTTGGGTTTAGTTACTTAGATATATTTATAGCCTCGAAAAAATCCTGAAGTAGGTTTTGGTGGGGAACAAATCCCTATGTTAATTTTCCAGTGTTAATTTTGTTTCTCAAGTGTTTGAAATTACAGACCTGTGGCACTTGCCAGCTGTAAACTAGAGGCCTGGTAGGTATGTGGCTGTATTTCAGAGCTGGAGCTAACATAGTCTGCCTTTCAGAACTGCATAAATTGTAGTTCATTCTTTGGAGTTAGCTCAGATATGGCTGAGATGGAGGAGACTGGACATGCCATCAGCAAAATACTCTGTAGGTCTATCTCTGCCTATGTCCCAAACCTACATTCCTATATAAAATCAAAATGAAATCTTTACATCTCCATATTACATCTTTGGTTGGTGAAGTAGTCTGTTTATTATTATACTGTTTTATTCTGAACAAGTATTATATAAACCAATTGTCAAATGCATATTCATTCAGTCAACAAATGCTTTGATATTTATCTTTCCAAATCTATTCTCTATTTTACATTAAAGAGAATTTACCTGTTGTCTTCAATGAGAGTTTGACTAGGACTGGTTCTGAGCCTACAGTATGTCCCTTACCTCTTTCTTTCCAAAAGTTAAACATGCCAAATTTGTAATTACATTTTCAGAGACACCTAAATTATTTACAACCATATTTTGTATGTATTATCATTGAATCTATTCCCCATTCTCATTCATACCTTCATCTCAGCTATAAAAACTTCAATATTCAGTACCTTCTACTCATTCATTTGACTTGGAAACAACACTGCCTATGTCAAACTCTTTATCCCCATCAGTAGAAACAGCTGGGTATGTTGTTTCATAAATATATGAGAAAAATTCCCATCTAAATGGGGAGATAAACAGAACTTAGGTGTCAAAGGCTGCAGTTTGAAGAAACAGGATGCACTAATCTAGCTGTTTACCTCTCTTCATGCTTATTTTCATCTCTTCTATTGGCACCCCTTTGTGAGTTAATTTAACTCACTAACCTGGCAAAGACGTAACCAAGGAAAAGTGACTGGATCTTTTTCTTCCACATTAGTGAGCTGAATCAGCTCAGAGAACAATCTGTCAAAAAATTAGTTCAAATAGTTCAAATGAACCACATTCTGAAGGTGCCCGTTTCTCACATTGGCTTTAAAAAGGAGCACGTGGGATGAGTTCAGAAGTAAATGCCTACACTATAAACATCTGTAACTAAAGAGAAATCTCACCCTGAGCAATTCTTGCTTAAGCTGAGCAACTCAGCCTGGCCACAATTCTCAGACCACATCAGGCATGCTGACAAGACCAAGCTCCTCAAAAAGTCACGGCCATGGCTTTCCTTGTAAACACAACAGAAACATGTTTATTGCAGGTATACAACAGCTGAGTTATCAGAACTAGGGTGTGAGAGACTTGACTTACCTTTATTTCATCCCAGACACTCCTCCTCAGCCCTGGAGCTGTTTTCTCCCAAGACAATACATTAATTGTCAGGCTACATGCTGCAAGCAGGAAAGAAAAATTCTGGAAATGTATCTGCCCTCACCCTCTTCTCTTTCTCTGCAGAAATGCCTTTGTTATTTTCTTTTAATAGAACAAATGTCAATTAGAAAAAAATGGGTGGTTTAGGTGACCTATAATTTACCTCAACAACAAAAGAATAAAACTAAAAATCAAACTTTGGAAAAGCAAAAGCTTTTTCTTAAGATCATTCTTGATATCAGCTTAATACCAATGAAGGAAACTTCATCACCTAGTTTGGGTACTGATGTTAACACCTCACTGTCATCATGTTTCTTTGGATCTTTCTGTAACAATTATACAAACGAATGCTAATTTTGATCTGAAAGAGAAGATGGAGTCTGGGTGGTAGATAAAGAAGTAAAGAGATTGATTAATTTACCAGTTTAGCCACTTATTTCCTCTGTGGCCTTTGGCAAGTGAATGAGCTGTTCTGTGCCCTAAGCATACAACAGAGACGCTTGTAGCAGCCTTTTAAATGCCTTAGAAGAAAGCTGCAGAAATGGATTAAGGAAAACCCAAAACTTGTCCCTTCTTCTTGCCTTTCATGAGAGAAATGGAAGGCTGAAAGGAAATTAAAATGCATCAGCTAACATTTTTAAATGAGGAGCTCTTAACACATGCCAAAGCAATGCCATCGTCAGGATGAATGGGTCTGTGGAGACTGACCTCTCCAGGCTAGCGTGTACAGAGACCTGCAGTAATCCTTCACGCGGATAACCACGCAGTGGTTACATAAGTGTTGCGAATATTTTTGGCAGTAGTGAGTCTGCAGTTGGGAAGAAAAATACGACTCATTTGACATTTCAGTTTAAAGGTATGTTTGGGTGGGATGAGAGAAATGATAAGATTTTTTTAAAAAAGGTTTATGTAGACAGTTGCACAGAGGATAGTGTGAAAGCTAAAATAAATAAAAATCATATACTTTATACCTTACACATGGATTTTCTCTCATTCTCCTCTCCTCTGAGGGAGAAGAAGGAAAAGCAGAAGAATAGGAATGGAGGTTTAGAGGGTGGGTAGGATTTCAGCTGTAGATGAGGTAAGATTGAGGTCTGGGGCAACTCTGACCTTTTAGAGGCCTGTTGAACAAGAAAAATGGGGAATAGAAGCCACGAAACCAGGACACCAGTTAACTCAAATTCCTGTAGACAGCATGATCCACAGCTGAGGTTGGGATGGGGTGACCAAGCCTCAGAACAACTCAGCTAAGCTGTGGTGGGATCCCTGGTGCCTTGTCCCTGCAAGCTCCTCAGGCAGGGGAGGGAAGCAGGAGGTCTTTTGCTACCTTGTAGCCTACTCCCTCACACCTTCGTTGAAGGTCTGTGCTGGTTTTGGCTGGGATAGAGTTAATTTTCTTCATAGTAGCTAGTATGGGGCTATGTTTTGGATTTGTGCTGAAAACAGTGATGTTTTTGTGGTTGCTGAGCAGTGCTTACACAGTCAAGGCCTTTTCTGCTTACACAGAGTCAAGTCCTTTTTGGCACCCAACATGGAGCTCGAAGGGTTCGAGATAATGACAGGTTTGATTGTGATGTGCTAGATCAAATTTATGCCTGTTATAGCTGTTTAGCTATTAATTGGCAGGGTCCTGTGCTTGTCACGGGGTTGCTCGTTAGTGGCTGCTTTTTGCTTTTGCTGCTTGCTGTACTGCTGTGCTGCTTATCATCGTACTCTACTGTGCCTGGGAACATTCTGATATCAGCAATGGCCATGCGCCTGGGCTGGCAGATGGCCAGGGCATCACTGCTGTTTCTGTGCTGCTGTACTGGACAGGCTGGATCTCCAGTGTGAACTAGAGTCAAAGGGACTGTGACCTGTGGATAAATCTATGCAGGAGCAGGACACCCCGAAGCATCTGTGGCTGTGAATAAGCCCATGCCAGAGCAGGTACCTCTCGAAGTGTCTGTGGCCGTGGTTATGTCTGTGCCACAGCAGGCATACCTCTGAGGGATTACTTCTCATGCTGGAGAAGCTGTGGATAAGTCCATGCTGCAGCAGGTACACCTTGAAGCATCAGTGGCTGTGCATGAGGTCATGCTGGAGCACCTCAAAGCGTGTGGCCATGGATAAGCCCGCGACAGAGCAGGTACAGCCCTGGAGGGATTGCAGCCATGGGTAAGGCCATGTTGGAACAGGTTTACTTCTAAAGGGACTATGGCTGTGGGTAAGGCCACGCTGGAGTAGGTATATCTCTGAAGGCATTGTGACCCATGGAGAAGACCACGCTGGAACACGTGCACCTCCAAGCGACTGTGGCTGTGGATAAGTCTAAGATTGCGGCTGATAGATAAGGCTCCACTTGGAGCAGGTACTCCTCTAAGGGACTGCAGTCTGTGTATAAGTCCAAGCCAGAGCAGGGGCAAGGGGAGGAGTTCATTGCAATGTTAAACCTGATGGTCTGGTCCAAAGGGACCAGGGGTGGA
>NW_008796056.1:1012002-1026323 GCF_000699145.1 Aptenodytes forsteri
AAGGGATATTCCACACCGTATGACGTCATGCTCAGCATATAAAGCTGGGGGAAGAAGAAGGAAGGGGGGGATGTTTGTAGTTATGGTGCTTTGTCTTCCCAAGTAACCGTTACGCGTGATGGAGCCCTGCTTTCCTGGAGATGGCAAAACACCTGCCTGCCGATGGGAAGGAGTGAATGAATTCCTTGGTTTGCTTTGCTTGTGTGCGCGCGGCTTTTGCTTTACCTGTTAAACTGTCTTTATCTCAACGCACGAGTTTTCTCACTTTTACCCTTCCGATTCTCTCCCCCATCCCACTGTGGGGGAGTGAGCAAGCAGCTGTGTGGTGTTTAGTTGCCGGCTGGGGTTAAACCATGTCAAGGTCCCCGTTCACCCCTTGCTTTATGTGTCTAGAAGGACATGCACTGATCAGATGACACCAGCTAATGTTAGCATTGGTCATGAGATGTTTGTCTACATGTCCCATTATGTTATTGGCACATCCATCACTTGACGGGGAAGGTGACAAAGCACACATCTCTTCCTGTGCCTCCATGATGTACAATACAGCCTTCCCAGTGGAAAGCTGGACACAGCTGAGTATGTGACTCAGTGGCCCTGAAATCCACCTGATTTCATTGACCTCGGTGGAGCCCAGCAGCTGAATGAAACTAGCCTTACATTTTCAACTTTCTGAAGTTCCAGACTGGTTACTTTTCAGGTGGAAATGTTCTCTACAACTTGGCAAGAAGCATAGTCACGTTTTACCCCTTCATGAAAACATCAACTTAAACAATTCCATTTTGTTACTGTTTTCTCTAAGTCCTCATTCTGCTGTAAAGAGAGAGAATGCAGTGCAAACAGACAGACATAGATAAATTATTAATTACCCAAGCCTTTTCTGTTTAGCCACAGGCAGATTGTCAGTGTGCTTGCTCAATTCACTCCTGCCTTTTCCTTGGCAAGCCACGAGCTGCAGATCCCCAGTACCTCCAGGGTCAGGCAGAGGGGGAAGGTCATGCTGCAGGCTTGGAGACAATTAGGGTAGCTAGAGATCTGAACATCCTGATGCATGGTGGCATTGGAGGGACATAGGCACTAATATGGGTAAGAGGTAACAATTTTGGTATACTATCACTTCTGGGTTTTTGGCCTTGCCTCTACTGCTAAACTAAAAAAAGGGGCAGGAAAAGATCTCTGTCCCTGAGGAAAAGTGGCACAGACTGGCTTAGGTCATCTCTTCTTGGGGCTATCCTGCTTTCCTGGATTTGTCTTGGAGAACAGGAGAGCATGTGAGAGAGAGAGCACCGAAGTGGCCCAAAACAGAGCCGAGAGAGACTCCTGAGAGCTGTTAGCAGCACTTTAAAACAATAAATTTTGTGGATAATTTATCTCGCCTTTTACCAAAAGCTTACAAAATGAAGCTGAGATTCCCTACAGGAGAATTCTCTCTTGCTGAGAGGTGTCAACACATAAACGGTCAGGGGAACAGCCCAAGTGGATAAGAATAGGTTTTTTTCAGTGGGCCTCTGTAGTTTTGCGTGGAAACAGATGGTTACACCTATAACGATAAATAAAATAAGAGCAAGGACCTTTTCTCTGGCACTGAGGTTAAGTGGTATGGCCCGGTTGCATTCATACTACTTACCAGCTCTTCTGTGCCCTATGTGGTTGCCCAAAGACAGAAGTATTTTTTTTTCTTCTTTTTTCCTTTTAAGCTTTCTGAAATAATGTGAGATCAGTGTAGCAGCCCATCAGAGTGGAGGTTTCATAGCACAGCACTGGATAGCATTTGTTGCATGCTCTGGGGTATCTGAGGGCGCAAAGTTTGCTGGGATAACATGTAAGACCTGTACATGGCAGAAGGAGCCAATTTAAAGTGGTCTCATTCTTACTGAGTTTTAGGAGTACTCTTTAATGAACTACTTGAGAACAGTTTTCGGTCATGGCCTTGGTAGAGCTAGCGGGAAAAGTTCAAAAAAAGGCAGGGAGTGAGCTAGCAACTAAGCAGTGGAAATGAGCAGGGGTCCAGTGCTGACATCCCCGGTTCTCTTATTAATTAATGCGGAAGTACACTGTGAGTCACCTGAGACACTCTGCCTCTTGTGGATTTAGCCGTCCTGTGATTTCTTCCCAACTCCATCATAAAATCAAGATACACAAGGTAGATCCACAAAAACCTTGTATGTTTTAATAACCTTGTTCCAGGTTGACTTCAGATCTTGACACTCCACTCAGCTGTTTAAACTCTCCAAGTGTTTACCTTTCTGCTAGAACATTTTCTATAAACCTGAATGCCAGATACCTAGAAGAACATCAGCCCTGACAGGATTAATCCATTTGGATTCCAGGTTACATCCAACTCCTCTTTGATCCTGCCCATCTTGCCCAGGCAGCCCAGTTCAGGAGACCTAATGCTACGCTTAATCCAAAGCAAAACACAGTTATTCACTAGAGGTCACATAAAACCTCGACCAAGTTTCTTCTTTGCTTATGAGCCATAGTATTTCTTACTATTCCCTCAAAGAGTTTCCAAAGATGGGACAGGAACATCTCTGTTCCAGAAGGGTGCTGTGAGGATAAATGATAAATGATCTGTACAGCAACAGAAAATATATACTGGTTAAACCTGCAGTTGACAGTGGTTTGATGACGCAGAAGAAGTAATGCAGACAGATGGATTAAATACAGGAACAGAGAAAGCACATTACACTTGCAGAACCGGAGACTGCTGGAAAGAAATAAATTAAAGAAAGACTTTGGAATTGTACTCACCTCACTGTGAGCTCTCAGTGCAGTTCTGTGGTCTGAAGGATTAAAACCATCCCACACATATGAATCATAGAATCATCATAGAATCATAGAATAGTTTGAGTTGGAAGGGACCTCTAAAGGCCATCTAGTCCAACCCCCCTGCCGTGGGCAGGGACATCTTCAACTAGATCAGGTTGCTCAGAGCCCCGTCCAACCTCACCTTGAAGGTTTCCAGGGATGGGGCATCCACCACCTCTCTGGGCAACCTGTGCCAGTGCTTCACCACCCTCAGCGTACAAAATTTCTTCCTTCTATCTAGTCTAAATCTACCCCCCTTTAGTGAATTTCTGTAATTTAGTGGATGAATAGGGAATCCCTTCAACTGTGGTTTCTATTCACACAGCAGTGATAACTACAGAGTATCTATCTTGCCCACTTATATTGCCCATGTCAAGAAGAGTGCAAAAATACTGGTACTCAAAGGGATCCCTGTAAAATGATCCACAGATTAGAAAGTTGCAACGTTGCAACATGAAGCTAGATGAGCTCTACTCTGCTGAATTGTACATAGAAAGAACTGGATGATGGAAGGGAGGCTTTTGTTTTTCGGCCTTGCTGGCAGAGGGAAAACAAGATTCGGCACCTGAAAACTGAAGCTGTACAAATCAAGACATAATATCTTATTAGTGAAGTTAGTTAAGCATTGAAACATCTTATTCGATAACAATATTTGTGAAGGATGCATTGCCTCTTGAAGTCTTTCAAATGAAATTGGGTACCTGTCAGAAGAGAGATGCCTTAATCCAGCTACAGTTTGTATGGGTCTGGTGGCCCCTTCTGGCCCTGGAATGAATTAATGCAGCTCTAGATCTATGAATATTCTGCTCAGTTCTGGGTTTGGTCACAGAAAGGGCAGAAAGCCATGCAAAGTCCTCAGCATACTGATAACACTTGCATCTCACTGTTAAGACTGTAGTGAAAATCAAAGCTCATGCATCAAGCCTGTAGCCAGTTGCCCTCAGGGTAAAGGAGTGTGAACATGGGCTCTGGGCAATCAGAACTAGTGAAAGCTAGAACTTTAAGTTTGTAGTAGAAAAAAGTAGCTTCAAGTAGTTTGCCTTGCATGTGCATGCAGTTTCTGGGCATTAACTATATATTCATGTTAAATCCATGAATAAACTTGTACTACAAGTTTCTGTTGCTATTAATATCTAAGGCCCCACGAACTGGAGTGTTAATGAACTGTTGAACCCTTATTAGTGTGAAATGTGCTAAGTGTGTCACGCAGGAGAGAAAGCCAATTAATGGGCTAGTGGACAACATCCAGGTTAAGGAAGGCCCAGTTAATGGGAAGTCAAGTTCATAGAAGATAAGGCATCATGCTTTGTCAGGAGCCAGATTTTTTCTCCCAGCATTAAATCTTGTCTAATTAAGACCATCCAAGGACCTCTAACAAGCTAGGTTGATTTGCTCTTTAAAGGCTCCCATAATAAGGAGGCATCTCAACATTTCTATCCTTTTGTCTGTTGAAGTTAGAGCCCCAAAATCTACTTTAAGAATAAACTTTTGAAAATAGACTACACTTTAATCTGAGGATGAAAATAGGAGATGAAACTTACTTAGATTCTGACACATAAACCTCTTACACATAAATATATGCAATTCTATAATGTATATATAAACACACGCATACACCCTCTCCAGTATTTCCATGCTCTCCTTTCTTTAAGCTACATAGGTTTATTAGAAGTGTTATGTTAGTTCATCTGAACAATCTTGTACTAAACTAAGAAGATTGATCAAGGGGTGGATTTGAAAGGGTGTCAATTGGTTAACTGGACACTGATCTATTTGTATTTAACAAGCAACAAAAAAAAAAATTTCCTTCCAAAGCATGACTGTCCAGATAACCTTTTTCTTCTCTTTTTTCCCTCATCTTTCCTTCCCAACCTTCTAAAGCATCAGGCTTTGGACACAGCCAGGTGCAGGACCGTAACTAGAATGGATTCCTTCCCTCAGAAAATGCAAGGCCCACCTTTCTTAGTTGTGCCTTGCTTGTAAGTACAGGTAGGACATAATCTGGAACCTGGAAAAAATTCCTCCCTTTCCCTCTCTGGTAAGATTAGCAGGAATGTGAGGATAGGAAAAGGGGTTACATTCATCTAGACCATGGGGAAATGTTTACCTGTTAGCATTACTTGAGTAACTTTCCTCAAAGCTATTTTGGGCTGTGAGCATTGGTAGCACTGTGATTTCTCTTGCTTTCTCCTGAGGGACAAAGGATAGTGATCTGAGACTATGTGACTGACCTCTGTGTGGAGGTAAGTAGATGATATTTGATGGCTTGTGACAGGCACAGTTCAGGCAGCAAAACAGCCTTTTCCCAAAGTGACAGAACTTATTCCACTGCAAGATTAGGGCATTTTAGCAGTTGGGGATTATCCTGACATTTAAAAATCACTTTTATTTTGTTTGTTTAATTCTGTAATTGTGGCACCAGTTGCCCCCTTGCTGCTACTTTAATAATCCCCCTTGGTCTTCAGCTGTATGAAACTAAGGAATAGGAAAGATTATATGACAAGGTCAGATGTTTAGGATTTTCCTTGCCATGAGTCATATCTTCTTCTTTATAAACACATATTTCTCACTAAATTCATCACTCGAAGGGAATAAAAGTCTGATCACCAGGGAATATGCTGCTTTTCCCTATTCCTAAAATACTGTAAACAGAATGGGCTCAGTCTTGCTGCCATGGTCGGCTGGAGCCAAGGGGAAGAAGGTCCAGGAACATTTTCAATGTACTTGCTGAGCCAGCCATTGAGAAGCCAATACGCTCTTTCCATGGTCTGGAAGAGAGTAAGTTGAATTGCTGCTAAAATATGAAGTAAATATGATTTTTGGCTCTATTCCTCTTCCCTGCTTTTCTACAGCTTTCCACATGACAAGCTTTCTATGGGTCTCAATGGCTGAATGGACTCAAGCACATGTGTTTTGCTTAATCAGCAGACAGGGTGATGTGGAGACAATCCACACACAGCCCCTGAGAGCTCAGAGCGCCCAGCAGTAGGCTTGCATTTGACAAGTGAGTTTGAATTTACTTCTTCCTGCAGCTGTTGAAGAGATTTTAGTCCCTGAGTTTATCACGCTACTCCTGAGCCCAGAATTCACATGGAGTTTAAAATTCAGTGAATGAATTTAGTGTCTTACAAAAAATATATAAGGAAAGACAGGGAACATTTGGAGGGAGAAGTAAAGTAAAATATAGCTCTGCCCTTGATCTGCTGTATGAGCTTAGGTGAGTTATTTCACCCTCAGTCTCTGTTTCTCTTTTATCTTTCTTGTCTATTCAAGTACAGACTCCCTAAAGACAAAAACTGTCTTTCTCTATTATAATCAAACCATTCCTTGCACAACAATGTCTTAGTCCCTACATACATATTCTACGTTTAGTAATATAAATAAAATAATTAACTTACCACACTGCTAACACATTTAGTTTTGTGTCTGGTTAAAGAAAATTGTAAATTGAGTCAAGTCAAGTTTTGTTATAAAGGCTTTGTTACTTCAAAATCACTAATGATTATGGCTAAAATGGCTAACTTGTATGCTGTTATCTATTCTTAGATGAGATTCTCTAAGGCAAATACGTGATTCTCCCCTCTGCCTAATAGGTTTTATAGGAAACATCAAGAACAATATGCTTTTTGTTATAAGCAAGCACAGCTATGTTTGGATAGTCTTAATGGATTTATAACGCACTGGAATTAAAGAGGCTACCCAAGAAGTGACACTCATTATGAGCCAGGACACTCCAGGGCACATCTCCTTTAGGCAAAGGATAAAGGTGTATAAATTCATGAGCTATGCCAGGCAAGCTAACTCCAGAAACAGAAGAGAAATAACCAAGTAAGTGTGTCTCTGTGCCCTGATTAATTAGCATTGCCAACAGACCAGGGTAATTAACTTATCTGCTGTGATGAATTAATAGGCAAGCTACTCCAGAAACAGAAGAGAAATAACCAAGTGTGTCTCTGTGCCCTGATTAATTAGCATTGCCAACAGACCAGGGTAATTAACTTATCTGCTGTGATGAATTAATGCTGTCCTGTTTGCAGGGTCCAATTGAATATCTCTGCCAAGCACTGTGTAATATTATGTAAATGTTCCAGCTAGTCCAGCATGATGCACAGCATAGATGCATCCAGGATCAAGCTCTGAAGACTGATCAGTCTCATCTTTGAATCACAAGCCATTTATCTGTGTAGTTCAGGAAGGAAAATGTTCACCAACTGCTGCATTACCCAGATGTTTAAATACATTACAGGACTTTCCAAACTTCCTTTGAAGCATCAGGCATGAGAAAGTGCCAAAAGCTGAATAACAGGTGAGACAGTGAAGTCGTACTTGTTTCAAAAATAGGTAATGACTTTGGAAGTAGAAATGTTCCAAACTGCTCAGATTTCAAACATAACTGCTCTTTGAATTGTAATGAGAGAAAATCTCATGAGAGAAATCAGGCAGAAAAGACACAATCACCTTTTCCCACCAGCAGGCAGACCATGCTGAGTAAGGATAGTGATGTAGAAGACTATGAGGTTGATAAATTAGACCTGACAAGCACACTGTATGGAGTATGGAATATTGTGTAGAGCATGTGTATTGGAGTTGACCTGCCAAAAGCTGAATAAGAAAGAACCAAGGATCTCAGCATTTCACTGCATTTTGGAAGGCATGAGTCTCACTAAATGTAAACATCTATACTGGAAATGTCTACCTCTGAGCTAGTCACTCAATTCAGTGGAGAAGATGAACTTTCTGAGCAGAATACAGCTAGTGCAAAAGAAGCCATCTAAACCAGTTCACATGACTCACTATAGACATGGCTATTTTAATTTCCCTTGGATTAGAGAAAGTAGCTCAAAATGATTAATTTACATGAATACTTCTGCTTACACTGTGAAAGTTTAACATTATGTCAGATGAATCCCATTGTTTGATTTATTCTCATCTGATTTTCATTAATATAATTCCATAGCAATCTGCACTACTGGAATATAATAGTGATAAATATGAGCAAAGAGTAAGATTTATGACTTATTAGATGATAATAAATACTCATGGTCACACCTTATTTTTCCTGAGGGAAAAAATGTATGTGGATATAAAAGTGTATGGAAGAAGATACACATATTGCATGTATAGAACATGGCACATAGCACTTCCTAAAACACACAAAGGAGGGTGGAGCAGGACTTCACAGGGTTGAGATTCACAACAGTATTCCCACATCTGCTCATGCAAAGCCACTTCTGCGGTCCATTATCTCATTAAGAACCAGCTCTGGTATTCTGCAATAGAAACATATTCAGGGGTATCCAGTTAATTTGAAGATATGTCATTAGGCATACACTCACACTCATCCTCTGCTGTCAACAGAAAGGAAACGGTACCTTCACATGTCACTTCAGAAAATGAGATGTGAGCACCTATTAGAAGAGCCTGTCTCCCCCCACTGACTGGGCAAGGTATGCAGGTTTTTGTCGTGAAAATGCCCTTCCCTATTATATCAATCAGTCTTTATAGTATGAAACTGTATTAACTTCGTTAATATATATTAGTTCACGTATGAAACCGTATTAACTTCGTTAATATATATTAGTTCACATTACACACTGTAATGTACTGAGGTAGTGGAATTTTACTGAAGATTTTGCAATTGTTCATGCTTAAGTAAAACAAACTAAAGGACAGCCTGGCCCTGGAAATAAAGATTTTGTTTCCTGGAAGCTTAGAGCTGTCCATGAAGGATAAATGATACCCCTGGACAACCAAGATAACACCAGCATCCTAGTACCTCTAACACATCTTCAAAACCTTCCCAGCATTGGCTAGCATCATAGATAAGTTACTATAGCAAGACTGACTCCAGGGATGTCTGGATCAATAGACGAGCAACAAAAATGCTGCAGAAATATAGTTGCTTTGCAAAGTTTTATTATGATTAGTAATCGGTAGTGTGGGTGTTAGTGATTAGTCAAATCATGTTGTACCCAAATGTTTGAAGGGTATAAGAACCCTGTGTAAAACCACATTCAGGGTGCCTAAATTCGGCTGGGACACCTCACGTGCATGAATAAATATTTACCTTTATAATTCTGTACTTTGCATCCTAGCCTCTCTCCTCGGTCAGCATGGGCCAGTTGCGAGTTTTCATAACATCTTACTTTAGTGTCTAACTAACTCAAGTAGGATGAATTTGGACCAACAAGAGTAGGGGATTTGCTAAAGTACAAATAGTAAAATCATTATGTAATCTAAATTAGAACAAAGGTTACCTAGATAAAACACTAGTGTTTGGACTACAGGGCTATCTACCTTTGGGTATGCAATGTTATCAGTCATAATTAGTTTTATTATCAAAATTAACAGGCCTTGTACACACGTGTAAGGAAATATCTTAGATAAAAATCTTTCAACGAACTAGCTCAGATTTGTATGAACAGAATTAGATTGCCCAGTAGTAGCAAGGTATACAATTTTTTTAATAGTGAGCTGAAATCAGCAGCACTGGGAAAGAGAAATGACTGAATCTGACCCTGGGTTTCTAATGATTCAAAAAAATAAGGAGAACTTTTTTCTTTCCACATTATTAATGGTATTTTTGGGCAAGCACCTTTCAGAGTCAGGGTATTTTTAAACTCTTCAGGGTTCAGTGGTAAAAGAAAAAAAAACCCAGCCACAAAACAAACCCAGAAATGGCTATCTCCTCCTGCACACAGTTAATAAATTGTGTGCCATCCTCTTCAACTTCAAGCTTTAAGCATAAAGTAATATATTCTGAAAAGGCTCCACATTGTACAAAACAGAGAAACTGGAACACTAAGCCATTCGACATACCACTACCATCCTTCAGTTGCATCCTGATTCTCTGCTGGATATTAAATAGAGTTAAAAAGTCTTAATTTTACACTTAAAACTGCCCTTGCCTACCTGAAAAACCACTTTTCTCTCTGTAAGCACTGAAGAAGATTCTCTGAAACTATTGAAAACTCAGTGGACTGTGGGGCTGACAGTGGAAATAGAGACATACCCAGGCAATCCTTATTTCATCAATATTCCTGAGCCTGTCAGAAAAGGGAACCTAATACTTTGATACTTTATACTTTAGCCCTTCAGAAGGGCTAAGCAAGGTGCTGAGTGGGGCACAATCAAGGCAACCGATGGGAAACATCTGGTGGAAAGCTTTAGGTGGAATAGGCCATCTGACTCTGGTCCATACACTGTGATATTCCAGGAGCAAAAATCACTTGGTAGATTTCTTTGTTTACAACTAGAGGTCATACTCTTTCCCACAGCTTTTCCAAAGTGAGAGCAGGCAACAGTTCAGATGCGGTTTGATGTATGTTTTCAGCTGACATGAGCCAGAGCAGCCATCAGAAGCAGTCCTGCACTGCTCTCACTTCAGCTGCTTATTTGTGTCCCCTTTCCACTCTTGATCTTGTGTTGGCACATGTATTTGAGTGCTGTGCAATAGGAATAACCAGGGAACTGATCAGACTGAAAAATTACCTGTCCAACAAAAAAATGTTAATTTTCTGTCTTTTATAACTCAGTGCTTAAAGTGCCCCAACCTTGCCTATTCTGCAGTCACTTCCTTTCCAGTGTAGAGGTAAGATATGTTATGATTACTTCTTTCCTTAAGACAGATATAAATTTAGAGGGAGGGACTGAAGCTCAAGGTGACATTGCCCTGATCACGTTATGTGTTATGTTGCTTGTTGTGTTGCAGTGTTATTATTATTGCTAAGCCTTAACATGTCAGACATTTGTTCCTTCACCTTTCAGTATACTATTTGATTTCTTACACACTGCTTTTGCCTCTCTGAAAAGCAAATCTGGGAATGAGAAACATTGATTTTTTGTGTATTTCTGGTCTAAACTTTAAATTAGCTGCCAGGCTTTGCATAACAAGACACAAATTATTCATGAAAGAAAACCAAGAAGTGATTTATTATCATGTCCGATTTCCAGTGAAGAATTTTCTTCAGATCACCCAGCAAGAGGGCTTTCCTATTTTAAATAAGATAAATTACAATTGACACTGGAATTCAAAACACTACTCCAACCTTTCTAGATCTTTTGGTCATACAGAAACTAAGCCCATGAGTTACATTGACATCAAAGTTCATTAACAGCATTTCTGAGCCCAGCTTGAAAAGTCTGAGATCCTTTGCACAGACCCAGCCCTGTTTCCCTCTTACTGCACCAGTAGAGCACTTTCATTGCCTTGGGAAGACAGTAGTGGCCTTTGCCCCCACCTTACGGAGATGATGGCTGGAGTGGGTTGGGAACTATCTATAGCAGACAACTGCTGTGGAAACAAATAGCACAGGAAAGGTTTTGCTTTGGAATGCATACTAGTCAAAGGACAATGAACCTTTCCCTTCCCTTGCACCCCCTGCACAGCCTAACCAGACCTTGGACTGACATGCAGGAAGGAATACTGTTGTTTCAACATCTTCCCTGTGGCAAACAGAAAGCAAAATTTTTAATCCAGAGCTGCAGAATGTGCAAATTCAGGGGGAATATGAAGAATGAACTGATGGGGGTATCAAAACCCCAAATAGGTGAGTGAAGATTGTGATTATTTTCCAACAGCAGCCACAAAACCTCACTGAGTTCTGGTCCCTCTGTGCTACTTCCATCTTCCATTAAATCTGATGCTTTATTTTCAATTTAGAAATGTTTACAGTTAGTAAGGAACAACATTTAATCAGCATGGTGAAGCTGCAAAAAGTCAATCACTTCCTTTCACCTGTTTTTTGGAGTGAAGTTTCTAGTGCTTCCATGGACTTGTAGTGGTAATTGGAAGGAGAGAGTTTAGAGGCAGGAACTGGAGGAGACTTGGACTACCTTTCTTCAGAACCAAGAACCAACTGCACTGACAAAAATGACACAGTCTTGTGATATAACACATCTAAATTCTCAAATGTAAGTTGACATGAATGGACCTGTTTTAAGCAACTAGCTTAGGTGCTCCCTTTAAAGTTATCAGTGAAAGAGAGGTTATAACTACAGTTTAACTTGCGTGCCCTGAGTTGCCCTCCCCAGCTGTCTGCTTCTTTCTTCTGAATATTTTAGTTTAGGCTTTAAAGTCAACATCTCTGTCCACCACTGAAAGCTTTATCTGGTATTACTGTTTTATAGACTTGAATGAAATCACTAGATTCATTCAACTGTTAAAAGTTAAGCAGGTGCAGAAAGGATAGCAGAACTAGGAGAATCGTTTTTTTACTTCATGCTTTCAGGGATTGCTGTTTTCCTACAAAGTGTAAACACAGGAAGTGTTTAGGAAAGTTACAAGTTTGCAGATGCTTTAAATATTTTATACATTAGCAGCAATATTTATAATTGAGCCATTGACTGACCTTGAGTGAGTGACCGAGTAGAGAGGCCATGGCAATCACAGACCATTTCAGGGAGAACATATGCAAACATGTTCTCATAAAAAACAGTGATGTTGCTGTATTTAATTACTTAATTTCAAGAAGTTAGTTACGAAGTTATAAAAAATCTGGATGGTAGGTAGATAATTGTTCTTTTCAGCTCCACAGGGAGCCAATGTGAACATCTGCAAGACACTACCTCCCACCAGGCAGAACAAGGCAGGTAACGATGAGAACACACATGAGAATAATTATACCAAACACAATTTCAGAAACACAGCTGGGGAAAATACCAGAAGGTTTGATAGACCTGAAGTGTGAGATTCCAGTGTCCATGAGGAAATCTGCAGAGTTTCTGTGCATTTTATGCAGTTATATGTCAGTTTTGCCAATAAGCTAGGATAAAATTTGGCCCAAAGACTGTCCTGTGAAAGGTGTAGGTGACGAAAGGAGATGTTTGGCAAAACTCCAGAGTAAGATACTATGAGTATGCGCTCTCTGAGGAAGGGTTATTGTCTTTTTTTAGAGAAAGAAAACACTGGAAAATTTTCTGACAGCCTGTGTTAAAAACTGAATAGTAGGTTTTGAAGCCTTTCATTCTTCCAATGAAGGCTTGCTTCTCCATTGCCTTGCAAAGTCATTTACAGCTTAAGGCTGCACATGAAACATAATAACAGACTTCAATTTATTGCTGAATTACAGTAAGTACAGTGCAATGCAGAAACAGTTCTGAAAACTCTTTTGAGCCCAGCTGAGCAGGATACCAGCAGGAAGCTGTTGATAGCGCTGTTGACATGATGTTTTCTGATGCAGTCTCTGGGATATGAATGACTCAACCTAGTACTTAGAGGAGAAGTACTGTCACAGTGTCAACGTAACCAGACACAGGCAACTTCTGTGCATCACTGAGAGTCAGCAGGTGTCACGAACTTTCACAAACCAATGCACCTGGTAGGAGAAGACCTTAAAGTCACATAATGTATTTGAGAAGAACCTGTATGTCCCACCTTGATGATCCTTCCACCCACCCCCATGAATGTTAACTGCTGGAAAAATCAACTCCTGGACACACAAAAGCAAATAATGCTGAACTAAAGAAAATTAATTAGGATGGTATGTTAGCAGCAGTGGCTAGGAGAGTAATCTTGCATTAAGAATCTGTTGCCCCCTGACACAAGTGAGCTGACTTGTCTAATAGTTCTTCTGTAAACTGATACTGTAGGCAGAACTGCCTTGAAATTCCCAGTTAAATCCCCATAATCAGAAAATGTTGACTAGCTGAAACTAGGTATTTCCCTTGAGAATGTACGTATCAGTGTGAAAAATGGATATGGTTTCTCATCAAAATGTAAGTCCCTCCAGAATTTAAAAACAAGTCTGAAAAGTAAGGGTCTTGCACGTGGCTGTACGTGAGGCTGAGATAGAAATGGGAATGATAGAACTGAGAAAGCAAAGATTTCTCCTACTTCTCTCATATCTGTGGTGGATGCTCTCACTGCTGATTCTTGGAAGAACACAGATGAGATTGTCTCAGTCTCTGGTTTCTGTTGAAAAGCTTCAGGATGTTTTCCACAGTGCTGAAGGATCATTTTTGAAACACCAAAACACTCCTTGGATAAGAAAGACTATTAGCCACTTACTCTATGTAATAATAATATCTCCTCTCCCAGGAGTCTTAAGAGTCAGTGTAATGAAGACTGAATCATATGTGGCCACAGGTACACCACATTTCAACCACAGGCTTGGGGCTGTGTTTGTGTCTAAACTTGCCCTATATCTTCACTTCATAGAGATACAGGTAGCTATTCAGCCGTGAGCTAGATGTTACCTGCCAGACACATTGGAGCAGAATCCTTGGACATAAACTACCCTTTAACGAGGACACTACCCTGTACCTACCTGTCGTGGTTTAACCTTAGTTCGCAACTGAGCACCACGCAGCCGCTTGCTCACTCTCCCCCCGGTGGGATGGGGGAGAGAATCGGAAGGGTAAAAGTGAGAAAACTCGTGCGTTGAGATAAAGACAGTTTAACAGGTAAAGCAAAAGCCGCGCACACAAGCAAAGCAAAACAAGGAATTCATTCACTCCTTCCCATCGGCAGGCAGGTGTTCAGCCATCTCCAGGAAAGCAGGGCTCCATCA
>NW_008796056.1:1026351-1029530 GCF_000699145.1 Aptenodytes forsteri
ATGACGTCCCATGGTATGGAATGTCCCTTTGGCCAGTTGGGGTCAGCTGTCCTGGCTGTGCCCCCTCCCAGCTTCTTGTGCACCTCCAGCCTTCTCAGTCGGTAGAGCATGGGAAGCTGAAAAGTCCTGGACTAGTGTAAGCACTACCTAGCAACAACTAAAACATCGGTGCGTTATCAACTTTGTTCTCACCCTAAATCCAAAACACAGCACTGTACCAGCTACTAGGAAGGAAATTAACTCTATCCCTGCCAAAACCAGGACACTACCCATGTTGTAAATGGGTTGCTGCCATGAGTTTCACCTGCCTTGTAGTGATTTTGTGCAACTGTGCAGACCTTTCTGCAAAACCATTGTCATAGCTTACAGCGAGGATGGCCGGAATTTTTCTGCTGTCTAATTTGTGCTACCTTATGATAAATGTGGATGCAGCAGCTGTATCATGCTCTGTGGCATAACCAGTCTGTTATTCTAGTGTGATTGTGTGGTAACAGGACCATAGAAGTACGTAAGATAGCATAACTCTTTAACAGGAAATAGATCTCAAAACACGCTTTATAAAGATTGGTTCCTCCTTTGTCTTTTTTAAGCTCATAAAAAGAGGCTTGATTTTCAAATGGGTTGATAAACTTTATCCCCAAATTATTAATTCCAAGGTTCTTAGTATTTTAGAGAACATCAAAGTACAGTACATATTAATCTTCTAGGTATCACATGGGATATGGAAAGTGACTTTTCTGCTCACCTCTAGGAGGAAAATGCTGAAATGAATCTGTTTCTCCCTTTTCTAGCTCCTGTCCAGGTCTCCTGATTGCCACTCTCCTGTACATAAAAATCTAAGATGGAAGATTATTTGAAAACTAGAAATACATTTTTGTGTTTGATAGACTCCGATGGATTATTTTTCAACTACAGGCAGGATCACTTTCATTTGCCTGTGAAATTTTAATCATATGAGAAGAGAGAATTGGCATTATTATGCAATACTCCCACTTCTTACTGTGACTGATAGGAAAAAGGAATTAAAACCTCCAGAACAATCTTCCCTTTGTAAACTTGTTTCTTGTGTTTCTGATTAACACGTTAATGCTAATTAAATATGTAACTCAGCATGATGCATGGGAAATTAGCAGAACAATTCTAACAACATTAAAAAATACACTGAAGATATATCTCACTGTATGTAGACACTTGTTTAACATATAAGTGCAACATTATCACAAATTTTAAGAACATTGCATTTACAAAATTAAAGCTTCATATGCAGCAAACCTGGCTTGTTTGAACAAATGCACTTTGCACATATGTTAAGAAAAGAATTGTGCTCAAGATATATGACACGCTACAGAGAATAAACCAATCATTCATAAAAATCCACTTAGAATAACAACACGTATAATGGCTCCTAATTTATTCCAAGATAATTTGAACCATATGGTCCATATTACTATATTAATGTACTGTATCTGTAAAACATACTTGCTTAAGCGTATGTTATATATGTAGCATATACTAGAGAAAACATCTTTAAGCAGCAATGGGCAGTCTCAAACAACACTGAAATTGCCAAAATCATTAAAAAAATACAGTGGTCTTAAACTAAAAGTAAGTATGTGGCCCAAAATGGAAACTGCCTCAAAATGTCTTTTAATCACGCTGCAAACTCAAATCTGCATCTGAACTTCAAAGCTCAGTTATTTCTCAGTTGCAGGACATGAAACACCCTGCATCTACAAAGTATGTGAGAATAGCAAATAATATAGACCAGATTAATGAGTTCTGGTGATTTAATATGAGACAATTTAAGAAATTACCATCCCCAGCTGTCTGCCCTGCCCTTCTGCCAGAAATTACTGCCCCTAACAGAATTGGCAAAATAGGTGGTACGTGTGCTTCCCAGCAAAAAACGTTCTTGTCAGCTGGTGCTCTCTCAAAGTACTACAAGTTTCAATTTTTGCTCAGAGTACTTGCATGAGTACAGGAGAACATTATAGCACCTGAGGGCTTTGCTTCATCGTCCCTTTCGCATTTACCAGTGGAGGCTGTTGGAGGGGGGAAGGTGGGTCACCACTTCTAGCTGTGGAGATAAGCCATTTTGCTCATGAATAATAGGTTGCAGAAGAAGTGAATGCAAATACGATAATTGAGAATTGCCTCATAAATCTTAGCGTGGTAGACTGCCACCACCTTCCTGTGGATCCATCCCACCAGCAAACTGTATTGCAATGGCTGGAGTGTATTGACTACCTAGAGTAGGTGACGTGCCATAGTAAGGTTTTCCTGGGCTTAAAACACTACACTCCTTTTAAAAATCCTGCGCATCACAACCTTCTTCAAGGAAACCACTTTAAGAGTCGGAACTTCCCCTTTGGTGTTTAAAAAGGTGTTAAACAGACAACTAAATTCAAGGGCGTGATTGTCAGGTGTTGAGTGGGCTGTGGCTCCCTGGGGGCTGGGAGCAGTTGGGTCTCCCTGGGGCGGTGGGGCAGGGCCTGGCAGCCAGGACCAGTCCCACCACCCCAGCCAGGGAGCAGGGCAGGCCAGAGGGCAGCCCCATCCCTGGGCGCTGACGTGGGGACAGGGATGGGCCAAGGCCCATGGGTGGGCCTGGCTCAGCAAGGACCATAGCCAGGCTGCAGGGAGCTGGAGACCAACATCCTATGGCATTAGTGGGGCAGGGCCTGATGGCCCCAGGGTGATGAAACAGGGTCCTGGGCCATGGGCAGGATGGGGAGAGCCCCAGGGAGTCTGGGCAGGGCCACTAAAGCCTAGTAAGGCCTTCAGAGTCCTGACAGTGATCTTGGCATTCCATGACCATTATATTTTCTTTAAGGTCCAGCTTTAAATTTCCTTGGCAGATAAAGAATTATTTCCTTACATTTCTGGGCGCAGCACAGACTAGGAAGCATACCCAATCAAGCTTGTCTGAGATTTTAGATGACTTGGGGAAAAAAAAAAAACAAACAACTGAATTCTGTTGAAGTCTTTGATGGGGGCCAAGATCTTTGCTGTGATCTGCACAGGCGGAGAAAATGATGCATCATGGACGCCAATCTGCAGCACAGCAATCTCATTCAAAATCAAGCCTGAGAAAGAGATCATCTATTGCAAAAAAGGCAGCTGCTTAGAGCACTCACAAAGCAGGAGACATCAGTCAGTTCTCAGTCCTCCTTGGTGTC
>NW_008796056.1:1029917-1031027 GCF_000699145.1 Aptenodytes forsteri
CTACACTCCTTTTAAAAATCCTGCGCATCACAACCTTCTTCAAGGAAACCACTTTAAGAGTCGGAACTTCCCCTTTGGTGTTTAAAAAGGTGTTAAACAGACAACTAAATTCAAGGGCGTGATTGTCAGGTGTTGAGTGGGCTGTGGCTCCCTGGGGGCTGGGAGCAGTTGGGTCTCCCGGGGGCGGTGGGGCAGGGCCTGGCAGCCAGGACCAGTCCCACCACCCCAGCCAGGGAGCAGGGCAGGCCAGAGGGCAGCCCCATCCCTGGGCGCTGACGTGGGGACAGGGATGGGCCAAGGCCCATGGGTGGGCCTGGCTCAGCAAGGACCATAGCCAGGCTGCAGGGAGCTGGAGACCAACATCCTATGGCATTAGTGGGGCAGGGCCTGATGGCCCCAGGGTGATGAAACAGGGTCCTGGGCCATGGGCAGGATGGGGAGAGCCCCAGGGAGTCTGGGCAGGGCCACTAAAGCCTAGTAAGGCCTTCAGAGTCCTGACAGTGATCTTGGCATTCCATGACCATTATATTTTCTTTAAGGTCCAGCTTTAAATTTCCTTGGCAGAAAAAGAATTATTTCCATACATGTCTGGGCGCAGCACAGACTAGGAAGCATACCCAATCAAGCTTGTCTGAGATTTTAGATGACTTGGGGAAAAAAAAAAAACAAACAACTGAATTCTGTTGAAGTCTTTGGATGGGGGCCAGATCTTTGCTGTGATCTGCACAGGCGGAGAAAATGATGCATCATGGACGCCAATCTGCAGCACAGCAATCTCATTCAAAATCAAGCCTGAGAAAGAGATCATCTATTGCAAAAAAGGCAGCTGCTTAGAGCACTCACAAAGCAGGAGACATCAGTCAGTGGGGGCCAAGATCTTTGCTGTGATCTGCACAGGCGGAGAAAATGATGCATCATGGACGCCAATCTGCAGCACAGCAATCTCATTCAAAATCAAGCCTGAGAAAGAGATCATCTATTGCAAAAAAGGCAGCTGCTTAGAGCACTCACAAAGCAGGAGACATCAGTCAGTTCTCAGTCCTCCTTGGTGTCGTGGTTTAATCTCAGTCGGCAACTAAGCACCACGCAGCCGCTCACTCACTCCCCCCA
>NW_008796056.1:1031266-1054589 GCF_000699145.1 Aptenodytes forsteri
TGGCTGTGCCCCCTCCCAGCTTCTTGTGCACCTCCAGCCTTCTCAGTCAGTAGAGCATGGAAAACTAAAAAGTCCTTGGCTAGTGTAAGCATTACCTAGCAACAACTAAAACATCGGTGCGTTATCAACTTTGTTCTCATCCTAAATCCAAAACACTGTACCAGCTACTAGGAAGGAAATTAACTCTATCCCTGCCGAAACCAGGACACTTGGTCTCACGCCCCATTGCAGTGTTCAAAGCAGGAGGCTACAGAGCAGGTTGCATACAGACACTGGGAGCTTCTTTAGAAGCTGTGCCAAAATGCTACAGTCCTGGGGCCAGAAGGATGGCAAAAAAAGAAAGAACATAATTCAGTAGCTCAGTTGTCAGACTACTCAACAGGGGTTGGAGAGAGTGTGGTCTGATTCCCATTTCTCAGGCAGTTGAGGGATCTGGCATTCAGATGACATTTGGATGTTTGGTGTCCACTGGCAGAGTGACTAAAGTGCTTGAGCTCGAGAGTGCCTGGCACCCAGCAGAGGGGCCTTCCTGATACTCTTTCCGAGAGGAAGCATAGAAACCAAATGTAGATATTCTGAGTCCTCTGGATCCATGCATCAAAGCATGGATTCACCCCACTGCACACTGGGCACTGTATTGAGGAAATCACAGGCAGGAGCTTAACTGTCCTCCAGAGGTCATTCAAATGTTCAGTCAGACGAAACCTATCTCGGTTGGTTGACAACAAAACCCAGCAAAGATAAATAGGCTTCTAAATTAGGAGCTTCAGCTTGCTACATAAAATTAAGATGAAACTGAATCTTAATCCTGAGTTACTGAAATGCTTAATTTAGAAGTACTTAATGAGGTGCTCTGATCTCTCCCTTAGACTTTCAGTGCCTCAGTTTTTCACCTGTAAAATAGGGATAATGTTGTTCTGTCTTGCAAAAAAAGGTTGAAGTAAATCCAAGGCTATGAGGAGCAAGGATCGTAGCATTAGCTTCCTCACCTGAACAAGAGAAGTGAGTACAGCTCTCCAGAAGATGAGAGTCAAATACTTCTAAGAAATAAAAAAATAAAGCGGAAAGAAAAGCCTTGAGAATAACACTGGTTTCTTATTGATAATCTCTTTGTTAAAAAAAGAAGACTTCAGCAAGCACAGAAAGTTTTGATTTTTCTCAGTTTATGATCTATGTTCCAGGGGAAGCTGAAAAACACATCTGTTCATTCTCAATCATCTTAAGCAGGAAAATTTAACTCAGAGTTTCGGAGATACACATTTTTAACACTTACATGATAACTGCAGCATTATCTTTTAGGCCTTTTTATGTCAAACTGTTTTCACTGATACTGGCGCTCATTTTTATACACCAGTGTTTCACTCTTCCCTCCCTCTCTTTGAACAACAGGTGACTTTGCTTAATGTTTTTCCAATACTCAATTACAAAATACTCATGATTAACTTACTAATTTTAAATGACACACAGTTTCCATAGATGTGTTCTCACAGCTTTAGAGCTACAGAACATTGTGACCCAGGATGGAAAATAGCTGGAGGAGGTCTGGCTACAAAATTTGCTCTATGGAAGTTATACTGTGAGGACAGCAAAAAAAATTTACGTTAAACCATCACAAAGTGACTAGAGGAATAAGAAAAAAAGAGGAGGAATTGGGAGTTGATGAAAGACTACCTGCAAGCACCTTCACTGATCATTTCAGTCATTTTGATTGTGAATTTGTAATTTAAAATGTAAAAAAAAAAGAAAGAAGAAACCTTGCTAAGGAGGACTGAATTTAATTATATGTTCATAAGCACATCTCAGGGTTTTTTACGAGTAAAACCCTTCACTTCTTCTCCTCTGACTTGCTACATGGGGATGAATTTCTGGTCTGAGATAGAGCCCTTCCAGGGGTAACTAGGTTCCACTCACATGGACTGAATTATAGGATAAAATCCCAAGGAATCTATCAGGCAAAATGTAATAACAATAGAGAATACTTGTGTTTTTAAAGATTTGTATGTGGCTTTGTGTTTTACTAAATGAAAATTTGAATAATGAGAAGCTGAACATGCAGCGGTTCTCCTCAGCTGTGATTTACACTTATGGAGATAGTCTCTGGGTATTGTGAAAATACATTTTCAAGCAAGTAATTTGGATCTTTTTTTTTTTTTTTTACAATTTTAGTAAAAGGATCTGTGATTTTGAATCTCTAGAACATGCAGTCTTTTTTGTGATTTACTAGACTTGCATTCAATATACAACCAGTCTTAGTTCTGATTTTGGTCTTTAAAGTTAAATGTGCGTTGATGAAAACTAATGAATTTGAACTTTTAAAACAGAAAATGGCTGTGAAGCCGATAAGTAAAAAAAGATGTATATGGATAGAAACATATCCGTAAGAAGATATACCTTACGAATTTTTTAGAAATTCAATGATTCTGAATTCCTATATAACATCAACAAAACACACCTTCAGAAAATTAGCACTTTATTCCATACAAATTACCTCATGTAAGTTCACCTTTTATTAAAAAAATATTACTTTTACATCAGTTTTTCACTGGTTATATTTATAGATATTTTTGCCCTCTAGTTACCAATATTGAAGGTTTTGAAAGGACAGAAAGCTTCACTAGAAGAGTCTTGAGATGTTTCCCATTCCCTAGAGATACATATTAGTACTTCCTAGGAGTTATATCCTAAGCCAGTAGTCACCAGAAGCTTTGTCACTGGTGGCAGTGGATACAAGTCTGCCTTCTTAGTGGTCTCCAAATTTGAAGATGAAGGACTAGACAGGCTAATAACCTGATGTAATATCACAGTTTCCATGTTCTTGCTTCTTCTGTATATCATCAAGCCTTCGTCACAGTTACCATAAACGTGGGTAGAGGGTCACTAATTAAAAAAAATATGTTAGGAACTCAGACTTCAACTGTAACTTTTAATGCTTGTTAATTCAAGTTTATACTGATGAACCACAAGGAGGGACCTAACAGGTAGGAAAGTTATGATGTCATATATTTTTTACTGAAGGGCTTTTATAAGGAAACAGTTACAGGAAAATATATATCCTTATGGAATGTATCTATCCTCTTACCAGAAGAGGCATATCATATATCTGACCCTTTCAGCCTTCTTTCCAAATTCCTTCTTACCATAAGCCTGAACAGATTGTGGCCGTATTTACGTGCCCTATATTGAATACTCTATTGCTATCATTCACACCCCTTTTGACAAAAATCATTATCATTATTCACTGTAAGTTTGAAGTCTTCAATAACTTCTTTGCAAGTTTTTGTCTCACTGGTTTGTAAGATAAGTATTCATCTAACTTGACTTTTATTATCAATGCGTGAGATGTCTAGTCTGAGCTAGTAGTTATCTGTTGTCTATAATTCCTCTACAGTCAATGAAAAGAGAAGGTATCTCAAAAGGGCAACTATTCATATTTATCTTAGACACATTTTATAGAATAGGATGGACACTAGACAAATTTATCTTTCTCAACTCATGTTAGCCTGTACCAGCTGAGGTAAGCAATATGAATTTCTGCCCATTTTCTGATCCTAAATTCCAGACCTGAACTGACCAAAGAAAGAGGTTGCCTTTACAGCTAGAGTAGTTTCAAAGCACTTCTTATAAAATAATTAAAGAGCATATATAGGCCAGGGAGACAATAATCTTCACAACAGTTAATTTAGCTGAAGTTTCCTTGATTTGATTTTTCAGTTTGGAAATTTTACTTGCAATTGAAGGGCAGGGTTATGACGTGAGACAACGTTCTATGTGGGCCTTTTTAATTAAATGGTTCATTCCATAAAACACAAACACTTTACATAGAAATCAGTTAATCTAGTACACCTAATTAGGCATTATATCTTGGAGCCACGCATCAGTGATTTGAGTTATATCAATGGACCATTTCATTTATCGAGGCTGACAGCACAAGTTCTTAAATACAATGATAAATTACTTCCCTTCAAGGGAATGATACTTTACCTTGGCAGTTCGCTCTCTTTTTTAATGTTTTAGAGACAGCTAGGAGTGATCAGTTCATAAGCATCCTAAACATGCACTCTTCCATTTGGATAGTTTCTGTAGTCTCACTAAACTCTTCAGGGTTATCTGGAGGTGATCATACTTTCCCTTCCAGTCTAGTCTTTACAGTAAGAATCTATTCAGGAACACATTTGTATAATCATTTGTATAACCATCATGCCTCTTACCAAGTAATTTTGAAGACAAAAAGCAACTCTGACTTTGTGAGACACACAGCTGGCTCTGTTTAATGTTGATGAGTGCACATCTCAGGCCAGAGTGGAATTTATTTTAGCCACTAACTAGTGCTGAAGAAATGTTTCTTTCTTCTCTTTCACTTTCTTTGATAATTTAGAGGGATGTAGTTCTGCCTGAGCTCATTGAATTCAGTGAAATAAATCATAAATCTCATTGATAAAAAGCAAGGTATTCTAGCTCACTTAAAGGAACTTCTTTGGATGAAATCCAGCAAATAATGACTTAGTCATATTTTTCATTCAACTTCATCTTTTTTTCCTTTTTCCCCTGTGCAGGATGCTTTCACTTTCCATGAAGGTGTTAAACTTTCACAAAAGACCTAAATATGAAGCTACTATTCACAATTGGTATTTGATGGAAGCTGTAATTTTGTTGCTGCATGTTTTTATTTTTCTTCATAGGCTGTACCTTTGGCCAGGCTATGTAATCTCAGATAACCATATAGAAGTCATTATACACTGTCTTACTGAAGAATAAGCAAACTAAATGTCTGGCTTAGGAAAGACTTGAAAAAGCTGTTTACTGTCCTTTTACAGTGTTTAGGACTACTATCTCTACAATTGTTTTAGAAAATCCTCTGGCTTCTCTTATTAAAATTAGTTTTATCCTCTTGCAAATCAAATTCCTCTTATCTGGAGTTGTTCTATAATAAGAGCTCTCAGTGTTTGCAAACTGATTGTGTGAATACGTGCCTGGCTTACTCAAGCTGTCTGAACACTTGCCTAGTTTTAGCTGAGATGCCCTGGATGTCCCAGGATGTCTGATCTGTTTCAGAAGGGCATGCATCTCCCTTAAATCTTGCTTTATATCCATTAGGCCTTGGCAGAGGTCTCAAAACCATTGGGCATCTCAAATGGCACTAGATGCATATGTTCAGGCAAGAGAACTGAGTCCTAAGTATTCTTCTTTGTGGAGGTTTACCTGTGAAATATTTTGAAATACTGTCAGAAATTTAGTACTTGCTACACTATGTTAATGTACTTTTTACTTTTCCCGTTTGAGTTGTCTCCTGATGTGCTGAGAGCCAGTAAGGTGTTAATAAAAGAAAAGACTGTCCTCTGTAATGTTGCGTATGTTGTTGCTTGACTGTGAGACAAAGACAATTTCCAAGAGACTATCAGTTTCTAGACAAAACTAGTCTTCATCCAGTTATTTCAGGAAAGAGCTTAATTAATCATCGAAACCACAGGCTCAGGTATAGAGCTTCCCAGTACTGATAGAAACAAACTCTGGTTTCTCTTACAGTGTATGAAAGTCGGGCAGGATACTCAGTTTCATATATGGTTAGCAATACTTACTTTCTTAACTTCCTTGCATTTCAATGGGAATAGACAGCACAGAGAAATGGCAGCTGGTCCCACTGGAAGACGTAATAGGGTGTATTACAGTGTGAAGCAGCTTTGTCCTCAGTTGCACACTGGGGTCCTGCTCCCCTGATTATTTAAAATGAATAAATATTCATTTTCACAAGGGTACCATTTTGTGGTGAACCACTGCACTGGGTCTGGTTGGGATGGAGTTTTCTTTATAGCTACCCATATAGTGCTGTGCTTTTGATTGGTGACCAAAGCAGTGTTGATAACACATCGATGTTTTAGGTATTGCTGAACAGTACTTGCACAGCATCAGGGCCTTTTCTCTATCCAACTCTGCCCCCTCAGTGAGTTGGCTGGGGGTGGGCAAGAGGCTGGGAGGGGACACAGCTGGGATAGCTGACCCAAACTGACCAAAGAGATATTCCATACCATATGATGCCATGCTCAGCAACAAAACTTAGGGGGAGGGGAGGCAAGTTTTTCCAAAGTAGCCATTACTCAGAGACTGACTGGGCATCAGTCTGCTAGTGCGAGGTGGTGAGTGATTGCCTTTGCATCACTTGGGGTTTTTTTTTGTTGTTTTGGCTTTCTTTTTTGGTTTGTGGTGGTTGTTTTTTTCCTTTTCTTTCCTTTACTCATTGATCTGTCTCTCTCTCAGTCCATGAGTTTTTCTCTCTTTTTCCCTTCTGATTCTCTCCTCCATCCCACTGGGGAGAGTGGGAGAGCGACTGGGTAGGGGCTTAGCTGCTGGCCAGGGTCAACGCACTACAGCCATGTAGCTCCTTGTCAGGCTAGTCCATAGCTCTAGACATATTAGGGAAGCAAGCACAGCCTTTGAGCCTGCAGCAGGAATTAAGCCAGCCACACATTAAGAGTGTGCACACTCTTCTGTGCTAACAGTAGAGGCTGAAGGAACACTTGACCCATCTTGGTTCCTTCTCTCTGCATTTCTAAGTAGAATATAGAAAACAGAACATAGAAACACACAGTTCCTTTAGCACAAGGCCAGGAAAATGACCTGTATTGTTGCCCACAAAAACTCCTGGAAGCTGTAGCTCAGAACTGTGTAGGGAGATAAAGCGTAGCTGAAAAGTATCTTAAAAGTCTAACCAGCTTCTAGAGTTGCTCCAAAAAGACTTTGTTATCTGTTTCATCCCACAAAATAGCCCAAAATACAAGCACATAGAGTTTAGAATTATCTTCAAATTTTTCTCCATAGGCTGTCTTCTGTCTGAAAAGGAGGTGGACTACAGTTTAACATTTCTAGAATTATTCCTGCTTTCAGCAGAAATACGTACGGAGGAGTTAAAGAGAATATTTATGCTCTGAGAATAACAATAGAGCGAACTTGCCCCAGATGCACAGTGGGACCAGTGGCTCCAGGACTGGTGGTACTGACATAGTAGCCAAGATGATTAGCTCTGCTCAGGCGTACATTAGGTCAAGAGCAGAGATGTGCTAATGGAGGTATACTGCCTTCAGAACCTGGGCTGGGATTTCTTTGCAGCTCTGCTCTGCCCTACAAGGTCAAGACTCTTGGAAACACGGTCTACCACATGCTGCAGGCATGTCCTTAGCTAGCCAGGAACTGCTAGTCTATGTGCAGGAACACTGATGTACTCTTGCAGGCAAGTTTGAAATAATTACCCCAAAGTCATGTAAATTTTAAAGTGCTATAGGCTTCGTGCATTTTTTTTTAGTCTGCTGTAGTGCCTTCAAAGTGTGGCTGGGACTGTAATAAATACACTATTTTGAAATGGAATGGGTGAGATACAGTTAAGGGACTACCATCTTGCAAGGATGAAGAGAAACACATACAGCAAAACACACACCTCTGTCTGTGTATGCATGCTACAAAAAATTCCTCTAAGCAAGAGATAATAGATGATACCCAAGTAGCCTGGCCTCCTGAGGATAGTATTATACCTATACACACACATCCATACATGTACACTATATATGCATTACAGTTTGAAATATCTTCTAAAACTTGTTATCTTAAATTAGACCATGGCTACCATGCACAATTGGCAAGTATCTGATGTGTGAAATCAGCCGTCTGCAAGATCTAAGAGAAAAGGAAAGCTGAGACAAATTGAGCTCTGTTGGCCTCTCTAGTCTGATTAGTCCATGCTGTCACTTGAAGTGAAGCTGGATCTTTGGATGTCATTCTTCTGTTGTCTTACATGGTGACGTTAGATATTTCTGCTTGTTCCCATTAGTGCTTCCTTGGAGTCATAATTAATTTATATTAGCAAAGACAATTTCCATTTGCTATGACAGTTCTCCAGCTCCCTCAGGCTTCTCAAATAATAATAAATTATCTAAATAAGAGGCATTACTTCACTTCTGCTCCAATGTTTCACATTTTGAGGGTCCCTAAACCTATCCAGTAATGCATGTTTAACAAATTGGAATTCAAATGGTCTGCTAGTCCTCACCTGTGTTCCTAATGTGGTTTGACTTCAGTGGCTTTTTTTTTTCCTTGCAGTGATATGCCAATCCACTGATCATAACAAGTTATATTTGGAGACGCACACATGTTCTTGCTGAGAGGATTAAAAGGGTGAATTTATAGCTTCCCAGTTGGATGGAAGAATCCATTTTTCATACTTGTGTGCACACACAAATGATTAAGAGAAAAAACATGTTTTGTCCTCTTGACTACAGTCAAATTCAATGATTAGTGCCCCAAATCCATTCTGTCAAATGCTGAACTCATTTTATTTAGCATAATTGCTCCATCATTCATAGCTCATCTTACATTGTTAATAAATGGTTCCTTGTCAGCAGAAAAAGTGAGGGAAAATGCAAATTGCTGGTTGGAAATGTTTTGTTGATCTTGCATCTGGGGTTTAACCCAAGCATTTAAATGATTTTTTCTTAGTTGTGCAGTACTGGAAGCCCTGCATGTGCAGATTCATTCATGTCACGCTCCACCACCATTGGCTACTGTCAATAATTGCTACCATTTTATTTTCTGACAAACCCTCCATTTTAAGGATTGTGGTTTGTCAGCTCTATGAAATAAGCTTGAGAGTCTTGTGCTCTCCTCTCTCATTTCTGCAGAGATAAGTGTCTGCTTTCCCAGAACCCACACTATTGCAGCAGCTGGACTGATTAATAAGCTTGATGACAGTCTCTCAATGAGCTAATGAATGGAATAACCTCAGGGAACCAAGGATTTGCCTGCTCTGCAAAATGGATGTATGATTGTAGCATGAACACCAATCCTAGCTGTATCATACCTTGCATGGGTGACAACGGTTGTGATTACGGACAGTGGAGATGTTTTGGTGTATGAGGCATCTTTTGCCTCATTTACAGACTGGGGGGATGAAGAGATTGAGAGCAGCCCTGCCGAGAAGGACTTGGCAGTACTGGTGGATGAAAAGCTGGACATGAGCCAGCAACGTGTGCTCGCAGCCCACGTATCCTGGGCTGCCTCAAAAGAAGCGTGGCCAGCAGGTCGAGGGAGGTGATTCTGCCCCTCTACTCTGCTCTGGTGAGACCCCACCTGCAGTACTGCGTCCAGCTCTGGAGCCCTCAGCAGAAGAAAGACATGGACCTGTTGGAGCGAGTCCAGAGGAGGGCCACAAAAATGATCAGTGGGATGGAACACTTCTCCTACGAAGAAAGGCTGAGAGAGTTGGGGTTGTTCAGCCTGGAGAAGGGTTGTAATTTTAAGTACTGTCCCTGGAGCCTTACTTAAAAGGGACAGTACTTAAAAGGAACATTTAAGAAAGATGGGGACAAACTTTTTAGCAGGGCCTGTTGCAATAGGACAAGAGGTAATGGTTTTAAACTAAAAGAGGGCAGATTTAGACTAGATAGAAGGAAGAAATTTTTTACGCTGAGGGTGGTGAAACACTGGCCCAGGTTGCCCAGAGAGGTGGTGGATGCCCCATCCCTGGAAACATTCCAGGTCAGGTTGGACGGGGCTCTGAGCAACCTGACCTAGTGGAAGATGTCCCTGCCCACGGCAGGGGGGTTGGACTAGATGACATTTAGAGGTCCCTTCCAACCCAAACCATTCTATGATTCTTGCAATCTTTTCAGCTTCCTGTTCCTAGAATCCGGTACATCAGCCCTTGCAGGTTTATACAGCCTGCATCAAAACCTGTGCTCCACATCATCACTGCTGTTACTACCTCTCCTAGTTAAAGGATGGATAGACAATTATTTTCCTAAGACACAGCTGACATGCACTGCAGACAAAGCCTGTATTGACTGGCTGATGTCTTCTGATAGGATTATACAAATTCTCCAGTGTTTCAGCTTTACACCTGAGGTGGGTGGATGATACATCCACCCAACCATTTCCATTAAGCCAGATCACAAGCTAGGTAAACTGGCACTTGAGGTTCTTTGCAGTGATTCTCCAGAGAGCCAGTCCTTCTGCCTCCAGCTGTGTGCATACATGGAAGGATGGAAAACATGAAAATATGTATGTGTAATTACGGATGGAGGAAGAGGAGATGACAATACATATAAGGAAGTTTCAGTGCATGGTGGATGCATGAAATGTGAACCATTTATATGTATAAATAGCAGGGGAAGATTTATATGAGTAGAGCTTGGCCTCCTCTACAGTTTTTATTGTTATTCAAGCAGGACAGACAGACTCATCTTTTAAATGGGGATGGAAGATTCAATGTTTTTTTGTTTTAAGTCAGGTAACAAATGCTTGTCTACTCCATTCTTGTCCTTTTTGCCATTTTGCATCAAGTCATAGTATAGAGACATACTCTCCGTATGAGATCCGCTTATGTAAGATGGATCATGTACCACAGCTTTCAGACAGGGAGAGGTGCTTACTTTTTGCATGAGGTGCAACATCACAACTTTTCCCTGAGACGGATCTTGACATCTGTCTCATAAGCTTGCCACATGGGAAAGTAAGTCTCTGCCATGGGGAAAATGAATTTACCGTAACGTGAAGGTAGGAGCTGACCGCTAAAGGAGTCATTTAAAACTCCTTTAATTTCCTGCCCCATCATCAACCCTACACAGCTGCATCAGTCCAGGTTTTCAGCTGTGCAGACACTTCTGAAAAGTGCAGGCTCTTGCACTGAAAACTGCCAGTGTTTCAACTCTAAAAGTTCAAATGTCATGAATATGATTAGCGATAAGACTGACAAGTTTGGATTAAAAATAATGAGAAAATATTTGCAGTATTCTTTATCTGCCTTGCAGTTTTTGCACATTCAGAGTGCACTTTCATCAACCTTCCCAACCGGACTTGAAACAGGGTTGGAAACTTTGCAGTGTCTTTTATTTTTTCTCAACTAAAAAATATAGCTACTGTTTCAAGGACCTGAGGTTTTAAATAAATCTCCAGAAGTCACAAGGCTTAAAATAAAATAATAAAAATGGGCAACATGGGACCAAACAACATAAAAGTTGATGAAGTTCAAAAAGGTCTTGCCCCAAATGCATAGAAGGAGAAGAATGGGAGAAAAAACACAAGGGTACCAATAATAAGAAAACAGTCAGTTAGGAAGGAGACAAAAGCAAGCTTGGGTTAACCAAGGACAAATCCTGATTTTAATAACTCTGAATGCTCTGCAGGTAGCTTGTCCCTGCTGCACCCTTGAATGAATCAGATCTAAATTGCTCATCCTTTCCCATACCTGCCTGTCAAAGCCTGCTTCTTCAACTGCAGCCACAGCTGTGTGATTGTCCCCCATGGTATCCTCCAAGCTGTGCCCCTCCATTGTTTTTGCAGAACCTCATTTTCCAAAACCTTGTCTGTGATCAGATGTTCCTGGTCCCTCATCTCACAGGGCTAAGCTGACAAGGAATTATTACATATTATTAATGTTGCTATTTAAGGGATACACAAACAACATGATGTGTATTTCCCTTGGTCTCCCTATATTTGAATACATATACAATATTTTCATATATATATGTAAAAATGCATCTAGTAATCTATCTAGCTCTAGCTGTCTTCACCTATTGTGATGGCTGAGGGTTCAAAACAATAAAATAAAAAAAAAAGCTATGTAGGTAGTATATAGCAACAAATATAGTGGAAACTACAGTACATTAGGAAACTTATGTCCAACAGTTAAGTATGATAATATATACAAGTAGCAAGACTTCTAAAGATGGTGTTATTCTCATACTTATTGGAAATGGGAAAATAAACAATAATAAAAAGTTAAGAGAGTGGAATAAAATATTAGTCTTCATCAGTTCAGTCTTTTTTTCTCATTTCAGAGTGTAGTATGAAAAAACTGAAATTTTGAGAAACATTATAAACAAATCTCAGTATGCTGCATTTGGTTGGATGAATCTGTATTTACATGTCCAAGTTTTACATTTCTAAACCTTACAAAATTTTTCTAACCTTTACAAAATTAGCTTTCTTTTCACTTTATAAAGCAACGGTACTGATACTTTCTGTTTTTTCATCAGTTCACCTGTTTCAGAAATGCTCTAGCAGACAAAAGACAAGTAAAAGCCATAATGTGCAAAATCAGGTTATTTGTAGGTATATTTATCTATGTATTTGTGTCATTATTAAAAGATTTTTTAAAAAGTATATTTACTTGTTTTATAAGAATGTATAAAGACACTTTCTGTGTACAGATTAAATTATGTATAATTCAGTTCTCAATCTGAAAGAACTAGATACAGTTTCAAGAATTAAGTAACAACTGCATATATTCTAATTTTGCTCCTAGCAGCTTTTCTTTTTAAATTAAGTTATTTTTCAATAAATCTTGAAGCTGCGGAGAAGCCAAGTGGTAGAAAGCTAAAGCGGTGCCAATTCTAAAAAAAGGGGAAGGGGGAAGACAGAGGGAATTACAGGCTTATCTGTCTCAAATTTAGCCTAGGCAAAACAATGAAACAGCTGGTATGAGGCTTGACTAATAAGGAAATAAAGAAAGACATTATAACTAATGGCAAGCAATATGGAATTATGGAAAATAGATTTCCTCTAACTTGATACCTGTTTAGATTAAAATGCTATTCAGATTGATACAAATAATAGTCTTCATGTAATAAACCGTACACAAATTTTCCTTTGAATTTTACTTGATATTACAGAACCACTTATTTAAGTGCAGTAAATAGCCCACAGTAAATGGATGGGATATGTTCTGGCTATAGGTGTCACACAGTAGTCCGGAGGGGTTATGCAGGGCTTGGTTCTTGTCCCTTTCACAGCCCAATGTTTTTAGCCATGTCCTATATAAATAAATAAAAAACCATAAACTTATTACTAATCCATATGGAGGAAACAGAAAGACTGAAGGAATTATAAATAATGAATGAGATGGAGAGCTATGTGGTTCTTTCAGTAAGTAGGGCATAAGTAAAGGCTTTTTACACGGAGATGGAAAATTCTGAATGCAGGAACGAAGAGTGAAAGCTGTACTCCTCCAAGGGGGCTCCACCTCTGAAGCAGTGGCTCTGAGAGACCCATGGATGCATATTTCCCCCCTCTCCATGTTCCGGCATCCCCTCCAGCTCCTTTTGTAGAGGATTTCTGGTAGCTTCTCCTACCCAGAGGCTGCACACAAGCAACCGTTACTCCAGGGAGGTAAGTGGTGGCAGTGGCAGCCCTTACTGCAGCAGGCATGGCTATAACAAGATCCAGTGGCTGAAAATGGAAAGAAAACCATAGAAAACAGTAATTAGACTCTCATTTTTAAAACAAAGTGTAACTAATCTTTGCAACAATGCTTCAGTGCCTGTGATGTGTTCTCTGACAAGTTTGAATTAAGCCTGTTTGTAATTTAAACACTGAATTCAGTCAAAGAATTCCTAGCGGTCTATGCTGTATAGGAGGTCAGACTACCTTGTCACAGTGGTACTTCCTCACCTTATAAATATGAATGATAACACCCTCTATGTATTTCTTAAAGCCCAGTATCTGGGAAACATGATTGCATGGGATTTTCAGCTTCCTTTTAAAAAAATAATAAATTGCATAAAACTAGAACCAGGCTTAAAAAGCAGAAGGCAAATGGAGATAACTTTATACTTCTTATTTTTTAAGAAAACTTATAACTTCTGAGCCAATCTTAAAATTTTTTCTATGCATTTCTTGACAAACCACAGACACTTCCAGTTTTCTACTTCATCCATGGTGGCTCCCCCAGGCAGCAGTACTGATGTGTTTCTGCAAAGAATGTGTCAGATTTATCTATGGGAAGGCAAAACTCTGATTTTCAGTGTAATAATCTGTTTCTTCAGTTCATATTGAAGAGCAAATGTATGAAATTATCAGGTCTCATCTTACTTTGCAGTTCTGCTTCATGATATCAGGCTATTCTTTCCCCACATTTCCCTATTACATTGGGGGATTGCCATAAGTAAGACTTTGCTGCATAGTTATTGCACTCTGTGAAAGTTTTTCTTGGAGTCACTTAACAAAAGAATGAGGAGTTCTGGGCTGAGCAGCAGGTCCTTACAGACTTGTTGGCAGCATAAATACCCTTCATGCCTTTAGATTTAGTCTTCTTCTAAATATTATACTCTTGAAACAATAAAAATGAATCCAATAATTAACTATACTATAACTATAATATGAAACTTTTAAGGCAGAAGTAAAATCTACTGTAAGTGAAATCTGGGCCCTACCTCACTTGAAGAGGAGTCTTAGCTATAACATCAGCAAAGCTGGATATCACTTATTTTTTCCACTATTTGTTATCTGGCATTGTTGGAGTTTCTTGTGTGCTGTGAAAGCTGGAACGTTTCTTCTCCTGGAAAAATAGTGACTGCCCTTTTAAAGCTCATGAATGGCCTCTCACTGGAGCAGCTCTGTGCAGCTTTGTTATTGCTACTCTCTTTAGCAATTAGCATTCAAAATAAATTTCTCAGAGAGGGTCAGCTCAGAAGCAGCCCTGGTGTTTCTCTTGCCTTTTTTTGAGCTTCCTTTTCCTCCTCAAAATGTAACAGGTAGATGACTAATAGAAGAACACAGCCTTTGTGTTATATGTGTAAGGCCATTAATCTGAGTCCCAGAGATGGATGGCTTTCCAATCCACTCTCCTTTGTTGTACTGCATCTGTGATTACTCTGGAGAATAAAAAGAATGAAAAAGTAGCTCCCTCACCTCTCTTCTTTATTACTCCAGGCACAGAGTATCATTATCAGCCTTAGAGTTGATATAAGAAGAGCCCTCAGGTTAGTCGAAGTACAAGTAGTGAAATAGTAGCTAAGATTCCTTTTGGGCCCTCCCTCCCCACATGATATCACCTGTATGGTTTATTTCCAATCACTTGTTGGCTATGTAGCAGTCAACCAGGATTCAACAGCCTGGAGTATATAAAAATAAGTTCTTAGTAATAATCGAAACTGTGCTTTCTATAATAAAGCTCCAAATCTAATATTTTTTGGTTAATGTTAATACAGTCTGTTCTGTATTCTGTACTCATAAACAAGCTTATTATTTCCACCTTCCTATTAAATGAATTAATTTGTTAGGAAATTGCCAAACATTAATGGCATGCCAATAAACATCCAATAGGGGAATGGATTTCTCCAATGCGGTGGGTTTTCTTTTTCTTTTACTGCTAATTTAGCACTCATCCTTAGCTTAGGTAGGATAATTTTTCCTCTTTCTTGGAATATATTAAGAACTTGGTTGCATTACCCTATTCCTAATTAACTAAAGGGGCAGTAAATTCAAGAAAACCAAGTGAAATTAATATCATTAATATGTATCATTTTTTGATTTGAACCTCTAACTTTTAAATGTCTAAATTAAGGCAGATGGATCCTCTATGAAATGACTAAGTCAAAATTAAATTCTTTGTCCTTCAAAAGTGAAAACATTTAATAGATTTTCTGGTCAGAGATTGTGACAAAACACACATGCCAACTAATGATTCTGTTGGAAAAGTGTGACCAGCTGCGTTATTAGCATTACTGATAACTTTTTGGTTCCCATTCTGCCTGGTAGCCTGGATCTAGAAGGAATGGCACTAATATGAGCTGAAACTCTTGCTATGCAGCTTCTCACTTGTGCAGGTACCCCTGTGGAGGTGCGTTCACTGAGCCTTAAAGTGCTGATGAAATCACGGAGGAAGGACATCTTTTCTTCTAGCTTGGCAAAGTGAGATCCCACATGGGCAAGTGCTGCTTAGCATGCTTATAATGGAGAGACAATACAAAATGCTAATCCCTCCCTCCTCTCTCTTAGGGGATACAATTTATGATTACTTGAATTATGACACCAGAGTGAATGACATTCTGCTTCTCACACAGTGATGTTTTGCAAAAATAGGATTATTTTGCAAAAATACTCCCCTTTAACCTGACCCGTTTTCTGAGCTCCATAGTACTTTTGAAAACATAATTTTGTGATCCTGAGCCTTCATTAGCCAAGTCTTGGCTATCAGTGAGTATATATGACATTCAGTGATGGGCAAGATCAAGTCCTTATTATTTCCTGAAAATCAAGTTAACTGTGGAGAGTCCCCCATCTGCTTTCACATTGGGTTTTCATTGTTTCATGGGGTTTTGTATGTTTTCTAAAAGCATCAGAATATAAGTTTCACCAGATGTGTTTCAGTGTTTGATATTTAAGCAGTAATGATTAAATGTGAGCTGTGAAGCATGCAGCTGGAATGTCACTTTAATTTGTTTCTAGGTTTCCTTGTGTAACAGTATATTACCTCTCTCCCCTCCTCCATACATGCCTTCTGTTCTTCTACATTTTCAATACGTCATTCCACACCCTTGACTGATTACACCCTCTTCACACCCCTACCCTTCCTTTTTGCTGTCTGTCACATTCTGCACCTGTATCCACAAATAAGTGTAAAGATAATATGAGTTGTAACCTGGGGAATATTTTTTGATAGCTAATTGAACTTGTCAGAAACGTTCTCGTTGCAAAATTACAGTTTTCATCATGCCTTTCAGCCATCACACTGAGTGAGAGAGATTTGTCCACCCCTGCTGCTTCCGATTCAGCAACTTCTTTTTAAAAATGGCGTCTGTCCAAGTGATTTCCAATCACTTGGCTAATGTGGCCAGAATACAGCCATAATGTTCTGTACTTGCAAAAGCATCTCAGATTAGAATTACGGGAAGAAATAATAGCAAAATGTAGGGACTTTATAGAGTTGCAAGATGGGACATGATGCAGACAGCAGGGAAAAAGGGCTTTGCTGGTTGGATGTAGTACTGGGAGTAGGAACATTGCTGAGACTGAAGAGATGGCATATTGATTGTGGGTTAGGGAAGCTGCTTTTCAATCATTCCATGAACATGTTTTTTTGATCAATATGACAGTCTCTGGATCATGCACGTAAGAGTCTACACTGAATAAGCACTATTTATGTGTAACTGAAGCAGCAAATTCAGGTTCTGTGTTGTTTTTTGTTTCTGTTTATTTCCTTAGAAACACTTAGAATATTTTCCGGAAACTCAGGCAAACTGGTATCATAAGGTGGTAACTAAAAGAAAGAAAAGATGAAACAAAATCCTCAGTCAAACTAGCAACATTTGAAGCATAAAATTTCCACAGAATACAAAAGGTAAAAACAGAGCAAGGGGCTAGATCTCATGATTCTTCTTATATCCAAATCATGCCATTTTACAGTACTTTGTTGCTTGCTGAAACAGAAGGCTTCACAGCTGCCCTAGGAAAGTCTTATATATATATATGTTATTTATTTACTCTGCAAATTTTTATGCTGATGGAGATGGTAAGAGCCTTCTCTAATAATTCTACTCCTTTTCTTCATAGCCTTAAATAAGTGTGGTGTCTACCAAAACAGGAATAAGGGTCTGGAGTATGATTTCACTGAAACCAACCGATATTTTTGGAGCAATAGGAAACAGCAAAAAGGTGCTCCAACCCACTGTCCTGTGATTTTGGCACAGGACTTGGCAGGTAGACAGGAAAAGTTTGCAGGGGATAGTAATTTGGTTTGAGACAAAATGGACTTTTTCCTTTGTTTTTGAAATCCCTGATTTCTCAATTTAATCCAAAATCTTTGTTTACTTTTGAATTTATATAACTATTTTAACTGAACTCTTAAATGTTAGAACACTTTATAAAAGAAAACTGCTGTTTTGAAGCAAAAAGTGGAAAAGTTTCCTTTCAAAAGATAGCAGAGTTAATACTGGAAATTTCTCACCACCCCTGATTATCATCTGAATTCAATTCATTTGCCTTTCCAGAACTGTAACTTTGAAAGATTTCCTATTCATCAATGAAATATTACCATTTCTATCTCAAATAGCCAAGGGAACATGAATCAGCAACTATTAGGAAATTAGTAATTAAAACACCCAGTCGCAGCTAAAAGAGATACCTAAGTTACAACAGTCCAGATCTGAGCCTTTCCACTTCATGGGAACCATCATTAGCAGCCTCGGTGGAAGAGAATACAATCCTGAATTATTCCTTCCATCTTTGGCTGAAAACTGAAGTGTTGTGGAAAAGCTTCATTGAAAGTGCTTATTCTGCAGTCATTTCTTGGAGGGAGAGGGGAGCCAGGATTTAGAGACTGGGAGCTTCCAAAAGCATTATACACTGTGTTTGCTTTTGCATGTAAATTTTTTTTCTGCATCCTCTTGTATCTTTTATTTTCCTTTTTAATGAACCTATCAATTAGGCAGATGAAGCAAAAATACCATAATAGAAATAGTGAAGTTTTCAAATTCTTTAATAAAGGATGTACTTCATCAGGGACTTGGCATAAAACCTTTCTAGTTTTCAGAAACAGGAAGGTAATTAACTATTTCTTGCCTCCATGCTAGCCATGTAAGTTTTTCCATGGGCAAGAGCTGGAGTGGTAAACTCACTGAATCACAGTTGGCAAGGATAAATGTTTTAGGGTCCTGAACTGTGATGGCTCTGCTCTTGTGACTGACGGCTCCATGGTAACTATGGCCAGCAAAAGATGAATGCACATTCTTTTCTGCTGAGCGTCTTCATAAAAGTGCATGGAGATGAAACAGAACTGAGTAGGATTGACATAGTGGTCCACTGAATATTAAAACTACTTTGAAAAGCTGTGGGGAAATCTTGATCTAACAGAAGCTATTGGAATGGTTCCTCTGATATAATGGAGCCAGGAATTCATCTTTTAGAAGGCAGAGGAGACTGTTTCCTTGTTATAAAGGTTTTATTTTATTCTATAAATTCAACTGCAAAGATACACGTTTTCCCTTCAGTTCTATAGCAGCATCCAAAAAATATAGAAAAATAATTTTCTATTTTCTTTTTGCTTCTATTTTCTGGTTTTATCTGCTTAGACATGGCAATGCTGAACACAGACATCAAATATAAAGCAACTGGAGATGATGAAAATGACCAGAGAATATAAAAATATTAACAGCCTAAATCTGAGGGTTTTCATTCTCTCCTACCTTTTGTCAATGTATTTATTTTAAGGTCCTATGACATTGCTACAGTCACCAGGGCCCAGACCTTCTCCACAATCCACACTGCACTGTCTCATCCAGGACATCCTTCAGTGAAAGAAAATGTTTTGCTAAACCTATTTTGTTCTCAGGCTGAATTCCTCTGTCAGTCAGTGCACATTTTCTGTGGGTGACTCCTTAAGAATGGGATTTAGGGATATGACCCACTTCAAGTAGCATCTAGTTCTCATAAGCTTGTCGAGATGTGTAGTGGTTTTGTTAGTTTTGACCACCATGTTGTCATAATAATGCCACAAATATGCCACAAATAGCTCGCTCTCCCACCCTCTCACTTCTAATTACACCAAAATGCACTGCAGGCAGTCATCACACCTTCCTCATTAAGGCCCCAATCACTGCCAAGCAGATAATTCCACATGGCAATTCAGTTAATCAAGTTTCAGGAAGAGCTGAGCCAGCAGGTCTACTAAGGAGGCAAGGAAGCCCTATGGTTCTCTAACTCTCTATAATAAATGTTGCTGATGTCTTAGAAGTACAAATTCTGGTACTGAACAACTAATATATGGCATACACTCAGGAGGTGGGTTTGCCATAAGAAAAGACAAAATACTTTTACTAGCTGGCTAAGTATTCAGGTTCTCAAGTGACTCCTTAATAGATTTCCCAGCAGACCTGCTCAGAGGCCTGACATGGCTTCTAATAAAGCTCCTCATACACTGACTTTATGACATTTAATTTTCACTCTCAATTCAGTATGGGTTTCCTGATATCTCAAATTAAAAGAACTATGCTGTAGCTCACTGCTGAATTTAAACTATATGGAATTTCTTAGCATAAATGTGCCGTTAAGGTAATACAATTCTTCTCTTCAAGCTATGTATCAATGTGTAAATTCACGACTAATGAATGCACATAGAAAGTGTGAATTATTCATTAAATACTCTTGAAGAATCATAAAACTGCAAACTCTCATAGTTACTATTCCCAAAACTTTGGAAGTGCTGCACTTTAAGAAGAAAAGAAAGAGCAGGGTCCAGTTCACAACTGAAAGTGTTTGAATCACTGAACCCAAAGATGCACAAGGTCTGAATCTAATTTTTGTTGAATGGGAGTTCCTGGTTCCATACCATCTGCTAGGTTCAGCATTTACCAGTCCAAATTAAAGAGATACACAACTAAAAAGTTTCTAATTGCTAAAAAATATTTGGGAATATTGATTAATGCGGCATGCAGTTGGGATATTTTAAACTATGTAGAAGAGAAATGTTTGTTTTCGGTCTTAGAACAGAGACTATTTTCTGGCAACAGGAAAAGCTTGTTCTATCTTGCCTGAAAAATAAATAAATAAATCTACTTCAGAAAATACAAATCTAAAAATATGAGACCAGAAATTGATCTCTTTTGCAGTGTAAACTCAATTGTACATAAATAAATATCTACTTCAGAAAATACAAATCTAAAAATATGAGACCAGAAATTGATCTCTTTTGCAGTGTATACTCAATTGTACACGTATAGAAAGCTGCTCCAGCATGCAGCATACTAGAATCAATGTACATCTATCAGGGTATGTCTATCTGCCTGAATTTACCCGGCAAAAGAAAAGTCTCCTCAGTCTCTTGATTTTTAAGTTAACTCAAACATGTTTTTCAGATATAATGTAATGCCTCTCTGTATAGATGTAGAAATATATATATGTGTATGTCTGCTTCTAAATATGCAAAATAATTACTGTAAATTGCAGCCACTTTTGTTAATAATGTTAAAATCTGTTATACACAGATTTAAGCATTGGAACACTTTTTTTTTTATGAATTAGTGGGTTTTTTCTTTTCTATTATTTTAAAGAAAACTTTCTATTTGGACAGATTATAGGGATATTAAAATAGATATTAATTCCTTATTTCTCCTGTGTTAAGTGAACGGTTCTATTATAGAACCTACTTGTAAAATAAATATTAACACTGAGGTTAATTACTTTTTCAGTGCTTAAGCTGAAAAGGAGTGTTTCTAGCTTTTAGTTGAAGAAAGCAATGTGTTTTTTTTTTAAAAGCAGGCTGATTATTTATACATCCGAATAATTAAATTTTTTTCTGAATATACTGAACAGGTTAAACTGTTTGTCTCCATGGTAACAAAGATTAATCAGAAGATCTTTTAGAGTCATCACCTCAAGTGCATACAACAAGCACAAACTGAAAACAAACCAGGAAAGAAAGAAATTCAAAAGCAAGTGTAATAATGAGTGACACTAAAACCTGATCCACTTTAACAAAAAGTGTCTATCATTTTGTAGAACCAACTAAAATGGAATTCCTTTTTTGTTTGCTTTATTTTAATAAAGTCTGCTGATATGCATATTTCAGCAACATACACGGTCTTATCTGCAACTTCTTCAACTTTCTTAATATATCCTTAACTTATTAATACCCAGGACTGCCAGATCATTGGGCATCTGTTTTGGCCCATGATCTGTCAAGTACATACTTTTCTGAGTAGGGGTTGCATACAGAGTCAAAGGAATATTTTAGGATGAAGACCTGCTAGGGATCCCTCCTTTCAGGCTGCTTTGGAAGTTCTATCATTTCACAGTATCTTGTAGCTTTTCTTTAGAAAATTATTCCATCTCCTGTTGGGCTTAACAGGCCTTTGAAAAAATATGCAAAAAAGAAAGTAGAGAGATCAGAAAACATTGTTTTCCTGGTCCTGTAAAAACTTTTAAATTTTGCTGCATTATGCTGCTTTTAAAAGAGAATTGTCATCACCCTTTTTCCAACTGCCATTTGGACTAATTTTGTCAGTATGCCAGAATGACAGCTGATCACGAATGGTTTGTCTGAAGATCTCTCTAGTCCACTTTCAGAAGGATTAGCAAAGCCCTCCACCACTAACACCTGCAGTAAAAAAGCACTCGTAAAGGGACATGAGCAGAGGCAATGGAGAATTACCTCCTTCCCCCATATTCACACACTGCCTGAACATATCCTCTCACATACCTTGTCTGTTAGGTGAAGAATACCAGGGTGAGAAGAGCTGTGTTTCCTCCATCAGTACCTCAGACTGAGAAGATTGCCCCAGGAGGAATGTTTGTGCTAGTCATATAGTTTGAATGGTACAGTAACATTGAGGACTGTGGTAAAGCTACACTAATAATATTTGGTGCAAGTGACCAGTGCAGTGTACAATTTGCAACACCTTCTCCTTCTGCAGAGAGTTATATTTTTAAAAACATTATTTAAGACAACATTATTTAAGAGAACATTATTTAAAAGTACAACACAGAATTATCAGATGCTAAAAATAATATTATCAATGCAACTTCAGTGCGGCTCTTTGAACATTGTCATATTTCCTTCCTGCCCACCTCTGTGTTCCCAGGTTTCCAGCAATTCATTCTTTTTCACAGTGTATTTACTGACCTGGAAATATAGCAAGGATCGAAACAAGAAAGCTGAGTGTTGAGGAATGACACTATTACTTCAGTTACCACAGAACTGAAAGTTTAGGAATTTACAGGTGTCCTGGTTTCGGCAGGGATAGAGGAAACTTTATTCTCATCTTCAGTATTTCTCATGATTTCTAAAGAGGAGTATATACACATTGCTCATCAAGAAGAATCAAAGAACATCTGATTTTTTTTTCATCAGTACTTGAGGGAGAGAATGGAAGTGTCTCTACATAAGAGAGAGAAACCACACTTTGGCTACTCTGAGATGCAGGGGACACAGGTTCCAGTTTCCACTCTAGTGAGGATTTAATTACTTGCTACTAAGAAGTCATATAGTCCAGTATCTTGTAAGTGCAGATCTGCTGTAAGGAGAAATTTTGAATCCAAATAACACTTGAGTACTGTTATCAAGACTACTAAAGAATTTTAAAAAAGGGATTTTGCTAATATTTGGAATGTTTTTCATATCTTGCATTTCTGGGTAACACCAGTTAAAACAGTAAATCATACTGTGAGTGATTTTAATTGCCTGGATAGAAAATAGCAACTTAGAAGTGCCCAAAATACCTGTTGCATTGCCTGGTTGCAGTGAATACCTGTAACCCAAAGCATGTGTGTCACTCCATAATACGCCAACAGTCTCACAGCACTTCAGTTTAAGATGCAGAAAATGGGTGATGTTTTCATAAAAGCCTCTGTCAGGAACAAAAATGTTGCCCCTGAGATATTAAAGCAGTAAGTTGAGACATAGATATGCTATTCTTTTTTCTCAGTAGATGTATCCTGGTTAAACAGAAGTTTTGGTATATTCTGCATCATCTTCACTTCTTGGTGAAATAAGGAGGGGGGCCAGCAAAACTGCAACCATGGACTTCCAAAGGGTGGACTTTGGCCTGTTCAGGATGCTGGTTGAGAG
>NW_008796056.1:1056998-1058524 GCF_000699145.1 Aptenodytes forsteri
ATGATCTTAGAGGTCTTTTCCAACCTTAATGATTCTATGATTCTATGATTCTATGATCATTCTTGTCACAATCCTTTCTGACCCCATAAATACCTCTTTTTGTGCTCTTGCTTAAGTTAGGAAGAACAGACAAGGTGTAGAGTTCAAACCCTCCTGTGCAGTCATGCAGAAACCAAAACTGTTTTCTAAAGCAAGGAGCTGAGCCAGATAAAAGTGTACATACGTGTACTGGCTGACCCTGGCAAGATGTTGGCAGCAGGGGGCTGCAGAGCCTTCTGTGAGGAGAGGTGGCCTGGTTCCAGACGGTTCCAGCCAGCTCCAACAGACCCACCTCAGGAGATAACTGGGCCTGTCAGGCAAGTGGGTGGTGCCTCTGTGAAAATGTATTTAAGAAAGGGCAAAAATGCTGGAAAAGCAGAGGACTGGGGTGGGGGGGGAAGTGAGAAAGGATAATGTGAGCACCAAGGTGAGAGAAGGAGGAGGGGGAGGAGGGGCTCCTCTAGGTGCTGGAGCAGGTGTTGCCCTGCAGCCTGGGGATGAGGCTGCGGTGAAATAGGTATTGCCCTGCAGCCCAAGGAGAGGACACAGTGACGCAGATATCCACACTGCAGCCTGTGGGAAGGACCCATGCTGGAGCAGTTCCTGAAGGACTGCAGCCCGTGGGAGAGATGCCACACAGGAGCAGGGGAAAGAGCAGCAGAGAGGAGTGGTTAGGTAGTGACCATAACCCCCATTCCCCATCCCCCTGCACCACGTGGGGTGGGGGTGTTGGAGGAGTCAGGAGTGACGTTGAGCCTGTGAAAAGGGGAGGCTGTTGTTTTCATTTTTGCCTTAGTTTCGCACTACTCAAATCTATTTTAATTGGCAATACATTAAAAGAATTTTCCCCAAGTCAAGTTTGTTTTGCCCACGATGGTAACTGGTCGGCAATTTCCCTGCCCTTTTCTCAACCAATGAGCTTTTTCATCCTCTGTTCTCTCCCTGTCCTGTTGAGGAGGGTGAACGAGTGAGCAACAGGGGTGGGACTGTGGCCCTTAGCCAAGGTTAACCCACCACAACTGTGAATATAGCTCACTTTTCTAAACCTTGTTCATAACTACTGTGGGGCCTACAATAATAAATGAAAACTTATACAGTAGCACAACATTTTTTATCTGCATCACTTTTTGAAGACTGCATATGCAGAGAGATCATTGCAAATTCTGAGCAGCCACTTCTTTTAATAGTGTACAAATATCTGTAAATATACATTTATTTATACATAGATACACTTTACATGTATAAATACATGTGTATTTATATATGTGTACATATTGCACATTATATATTATATTTATACACACACATATAAAAATATAGTAAGGAAAGAAAGATCATAAGGAAAACCCCAAAAGGTTTCCCAAAGACCCCACACAAACCAGAAGAGCCAGACAATGGGTTCATAAATCAGAAACTTTATATTTCGAGGTCAGTTTCAGGCAGAGAAGGCGGGTGGCGCGGAGCTCCCCTTGTCCACGGCTGTGGGG
>NW_008796056.1:1058918-1099732 GCF_000699145.1 Aptenodytes forsteri
ACAGCCCACTGTTGCTCCTCTCTGTGTGGGGACAGCCTCTCGCCCGGGGCTGCGGCCACGTCACAGCCCCTCATCGCCCCCAGCCCATCCCACCTCCCCTTGGCCTCCTCCTTGCTGTCAGGGCTGGGGCAGGGAGAGGTAGAGCCCAGCATGAGGGTGCAGACAAATAAATGTGGTGTCTAAACACTGGGGAGCAATTCAGGTGGTTAACATACTGACCTAGTGCCACTTTGGCTGCCTGAAAGCCTAACATCCTGTGATCTTAACATACTCTAATACCCTCTACTTTAGTTTGTGAAAGGACATGTGAACAACCTCTCTGAATATTAATCGATGTGTGGTTATGCTGTATGCTGAAGAAATCATTTCTAGGTTTTTAATGGTGATTAAATATCTGTTTAACGAGTAGTGCAATACTTCTAAAAGAGAAATTAAGAAATTCCCAGTTGTAATCAGGTGAAATTCACATGGTAACCCACTTCAGACTGTCATCCTCAAGAAGAATGCATTCAAATTCTCCTAATTATTTGTTATTGTTATTAACATGGATAAAGTTTGGAATTCCTGAATGAGCAAACATTCTAAGATAATTTGCTGAGACTGACAATGACACTGAAGTTATTTAAAAGTGAACTTTTAACCCTTGTATAGTTTTCAACTGTTGAACTTCATTCCCACCTACTTAAAATCTCCAGTCCTTAAAAGTAGTGATCGATGAGATTCACCTATTCCTGAGAAGGCTGATTAAACCCCATACCCATCATTAGATATATTTTTCTTCAAGCAGTGCATGTTTTAGTCTGCATGTTATTCTCTCAGGTCACAAGTCTGCCTCAGAAAAAATAAGGGTAGTATAAAAGGTGAGGAAGACATGGTGTTAAGAAAGAATCAAAAGTAAATGTTATTGATAAATTGAAAATTATGAAGCACTAGGATGATTACAGAATTTCCAGGAAAAATCTGAAGCCATTTACATGAATGCTGAATATCAACTCAATTCACTTACCACTGAATTGAATGTTTGAAATTATAAATTAAGATTATGGTTCCTTAATTCTCTTCTTTAATATGAAGATGTTGAAATTGCTTATAAATCATTGTTATTTAGAATATCAGCTGATAAACTGATAAAATGACAAAAGACAGCTAAAAACCTATTAAACTTTTTCCTGAAAATTCAGATTCTTATCCTGCAATGTTATACGTCTCTGTATTATGAGTGGTGCCATGCACATACATACTTTTTTCATTTGTTCTAGAAAAATAGATTAATTAGGATTAATATTCACATTGTTCAGTTACAGAGATTCAAGGCTGTGGAGCCACCATTCAGTACAACACAACACAATCCTCAGTCCCTGGTTCCACAACTCTCTGCTCTTACAAATCTGCTGGCTCACACGATGACCGTCTGCCTCGTAACCTGGCTTTACTTCCGTTACCTGTACTAGGGAAAGGGAAATGACGTTCTATATCCCTGAGACTCATCCCACCATGAAACTGCAGTGGTAGCAGAGTGTGCACTGGCTTCTGGGAAATGTTCCTAAGTCCCACAGTTTCAATGTAGCTTTAAACTCCGTACATAGCAAACAGAATACAGTAAGCCTCAAGTGGTGTTCTAGGTCAATTTTGGAAGACTCTAAGGTTTCCTGTTACCTTTAATGGGATGTTAAGTGCTGGCTAAAATGTGTGTCCATCATTAATACAACTACTGAAGGCTTCATTTTATTTCAGCTTTTATTAACATTAAATAAGGTTAAGAAAATCAAATGTTTTAGTTTTAGTTACAAGCCAGCCAGTAATTTAATTGGAAAAAAAAAAAAATAAATATTTATGAAAGTATTTAAATTAAATGTTTGCATCTGTATTGTCTTTCCCTCATTGCTTTTGAAATAGAGAGGGGGTATAGAACACTTAAGATTTCCAGTTTCTAGACTGTCACTGGAGTTTAAATTCAAATGGCATCACTAGGTGGTCTGTCATGACTTCTTGCATATCACATATCACACCCCATTGCATTTTATTTAATTACCCCTTTATTAAGCCTAATAATTTATGATTTATTTATGTCTTGTCTTTTCAGTAAGTGCTTTGGTTTCTTCAGAATAGACCCTTTTCTTCAATTATTCTGTTACAGTCCAGAAGATCTAACTGAGAAGTAATTTAGTCAATTTAACTACAAACAGATGAACATTCTCCTTCATTATTATGTTGCTTCTGAGTCTCCAGATAATCTCTCCCAGTACTCCACACTCCATCTGATGAATTGCATAACAGGTTTTCATGTGGTCTTTTCACAATATGATAATAAAAGAATTGAGAAACCCCAAATGTCACAGAATTTAAGAACATGGAAATTTGCATCTCAGAACTAGCATATATCACCTATGTCTCCCATGTTTCTCATCCTTTTTCAGACCCCAAGACTTTCTTCCATGTATCAAGACCTGCAGTCCCATGCACCTTTTCCTGCCAAGCCAAAATTCCTGAAACTATTAGCAGTATAGCAAAGGTCACAGTTCCCAGACTGTGAACCCATAATATCTGGTTGAAGTTGGGTGGACTTCGTAGATAAACGCATTAAATCATTTTGAGATGTGAATGACCAAACCCCAAAATGGCTAAATGAGGTCTTCCTCAGATGCATCTTGCTTACTTCAAGCTGGTATTAGTAGGACACTTCTAGAGGGCCAACTCTAACAGATTCTACAAATACATCAGGTAGTTATAAAATACTTAATGTGTCATGCTCTCCTCAGGAGTCCTTGGAGGACTTTTATGATGTGAACATCTGAAACCATAAAACTGAGAGAAAACACTGCTCCCATGTTTCATTGCAACTAGCAGGACGAAGTAAGTACCCCCCTCACCCAAATCCATAGCCTAGTGCTCTAAATTTGGTGAGCATTATGAGACTAAACGATTCAAGAGTTTTGAGTGAGTCTAAGTTGATTAAAATTCCAGTCTTCTATTGCATAGTGAGCATTTTAGTTATTCCGACTTACATGATCAGGAATGTTATACTTGCAACCTTTTACTTTTCTGAAGGTTACACTTCACTCTGCACATTATGAATGAATTGGAGTCATAGATGCATTCTATGGGTCTATCTAGCTTTTCTTGTCCAGAAATGTAAATTCATATGAAGATATAGATATATGCCAAAATTATAGAAGACAGTGGAGGAAAACAAAATGTCAGATTTTGATCTATATTATTTGATAGTAGCCACCAGTTGCTGCCATTGGTTTAACAAGTGATTTTTCTTAGCAACTCTCCGAAATAAAGGGGAATCCTGTGTCTTAGTTCTTTGTGATATGAGCTGCTGCAAACAGAAGGAGGAATTTTGTTTACCTTACTCTCTACAAGTGGGGTTAATTCCTCTAGCTGTCATAATTCTCTTGAGCTGCTCATTAGACTTCAGGCCAAAATATGTCTGATGAGAAAGCCATTTTAATGTACCACTGTAGAATAAATCATACTACTTTATTGTTACCTTAATAATATTTCTTCCTTAACTTTTTTTTTTTGTTAACTATTACTTTTTAACATAGCATCTAAAGTAATGTGATTTGAATCTCTGGAAAACAAAGATAATTTTGCATGCTATAGTCTAACATTTTAAAACCTCTAATACATTAAAATTTGTTGAAACTTCCAAAACTATAGCACTTCTATTTCCACAGAAAGTGTCGATTATATGCTGCTGTTTGTATAAGAGCCAGGTGATGTGATTTTTCCCACTGATTCTAAGGAGGAGAAACTATCTTTGGATTGTCAAGCTCATGGAAATCCCCACATACAGATATATGTTTTAGATTTTTTTGTAATTTTCAGAATATTTGGCCATTGCAATCCCATTCTGAGAGTGAGTACATTGGAAAAAAACATAACAGAAACAGCGCCATGACCTAAATGGCTTTCTTGATTGTTTCTGATTCTGAATAAGGAAAAAGAGTAAGTGGAAGTGAATAAAGGCAAAGCAATTTGTGAAATTTGAAATTATGTTCTCTATGCATTGTAGCTATCCATTTGGAGGGACTCCTTTTGTCTAGTTTTATGACTTGTGTCTGTAACAGCTGACAAGATCAAAATCTTTAGTTGATTTTTTTTCTGAACACAGCTTCCATAAAGCTAGGAAGTACTATCCCATTTTATAGGGAAATCGGGGAAGAACAGGTACATTAAATGACATGACTATGTAATATAGGACACCATAGCTGAACCAAATCTGGAATGTGTTCACTCCCGAGTCCACCATCTTATTCCTTTGTAACTTTTTTCTCTTGCCTGTTTTCCTGTACAGACTATTATGCCACAGTTATCTATTATACAGATACGTTAAGCCACACCTGTGATTCTGAAAGTTCAGTTTATTAATGGTGCCTACTTACGGGTGGGAGTAGTATGCTGCAGTCACCTTATCCATTTGCTATATCTGACTCTGCTCATATTTTATGCAAATTACAAATGATATACAAGGGTTGGGGGAACATATGGTTAATTATTTTTTCCAGACACCCTTTATCTTTTCTCATAGAGTCATTCTTCACCTACAGAGGGAGCATAAGGACTCTTATCGCAGTGTTTTGTCATATGTGGCAATCATCAGTTCTGCATTTTATTTTTTACCCATTACGTTTATTTCACTTGTGGATTCTTTAACATTCTGCATGAATTCCACTTTGACTTATTTGAATTACAGAACCTGCATTTCTATGGCTGGAAGAAATTCAGAGGCACTACCATCTTTAGATATCCCCAGCACAACAGCATTGAATCTGTCTCTTTGCAACAGATGTGATTCATTAGACTTATCTAATGCACGGCACAAACCCCCCCCCCATAGGGTAGACATGACTAAAACATGTAACGTGGGATTAGGAATGAGTGGCCAGAAACTCTTCAAACTGGAATTACATGAACTCCTCATAGTGTGGGATGAAAACTACTCTTAAATTCTTCCTTACTGATATTCCTTGTGTAATTTCTCTTGCATATTCACTACTTTTTTCACAATAAAAAATAAGTGTGTAGTTCTACACACTGTTAAAGAGCTATCAGTCCACTAAATATAACATCTACCTATTGGGAAAAGGCACAAATTCCCACTGAAAGAGTGGAATCCTGTGTTCAGCCCTCCCAGACAACCTCATTAATACTGTGGAGATGTTATCTTTGGAGAATCTATGCCATCCCCTTTCTTTCTTGATCCAACAATTTTTACATTTTCACATTGGAATGCAGTCAAAAATGCAGACTACATTTCCTCTTTTACTTAGAACACATATAAGCTGGTTGCAAATTTTTCATTAGTATCATTTTCTGATAGAAAAGACAGCTGAAAAAAAAAATTAAAATTACCTTCTATCTGCTTAAGCCAAATTAAAGTATTTTGAAATATTTTGTGTCATTTGTCTTCAAGAAAAAAATGTAACTGAGTTTCCCTATCAGCTTATTGCCTTTTTAAAGTATTGTATTTGAGATTCTGTCCTCCCAGGTCAGTCAGGATACCTAGAAGAAAACATGTCACACAATTCAGTGTCATTTTTCCTCTAATGTGCTTGGATAAGTAAGGGGAATACAATAATTCAGGATGGGTCCTGGGATATATAGTCAGGCAGCCATCAAGCTCCAAAGTTTTAGGCTAATATTACAAAAACATAATTTTGCATTGAATTTAACTGAAAGTGAAACTAAGTGAAGTCAGCTAATTAAAGCAAACTGCATTTTGCTTCATTTTGCATTTGGAAATACCAAAAAACATCATTTTGACTTTTTCTAAATCTCCATCGGTTCTGGATCAATTAATTTAGAATTTTTATTTCCTTTAAAAAAAAAGTCAACTCTCATGATTTCATTCAAAATCTTAAATAATAAATTATTCAGGATGAAAAATTCTACTTCTTTTTTGCTCTGCTATGTATGAATCTCTTTAAAAATTATGTAGTGAATCCTACAGACATTTCCTTAATATCCCTTGCAGTATAAAGATACTGTCAACACTGTTTCATTTTTTACATTGAATGAGGCAGGGGTCCTCTGCGACCAAAAGTTCAATCATTATAAAAGGGGCAAACGATAGTTTTACAGTTCATTTTAATTCAGGCAATTCTGACCTTTGGATTAAGAAAAAATGCAGAGCTTCTCCAGCTGGGTTCTGCTGTCTGTACCTCATTCACCATGAAAGTTAATGAGATAGTGTGTACTGGTAATCATTTTGCTTCATTAAAGTTGCCTCTTGAGTCTAGATGTTGCCAAGTTCTTCTAGTCTTTGCTGAATTCTGGCGAAGCTTGGAAGTTCTTGTCAGTTTCCTGAGGCAACTTTGAAATTGCAGAATGACTGCAAACTAGTGATGAAGGAAATATCTGTGCATCATAATATCGATGCCATGTGACACTCTTCAGAGATTTGCGATACCTGTTATACTGCTTATCTCTTCTTCGCAATATCAGAAACATTCTTTTAACAATTTCTGGTCTTAACAGTTTGACACAAAAGCAAATTTAAAAAGTCTTCTTATGTGGGTTGTTATTCTTTAATTGAGGTAGTGCACCTTCCCAGGAGATTATTCCAAAGTGATAGAGTCTACTAACCTACTTCACTAAATCCTTTTTCTTGCAGCTACTGGACTCTGAGGGTTTGTTTGTTTAAGTCTTTGGAGGTGAATGTAATGGGTGAGACTTTCTGCCAGAGAATATCCAGAAAAAAAACCCAAACAAAAATCCACCACTCATATAGCATAAAAATTATGAGACTCTTGGGTTACTTCTGAAACCTCAGAAAAAGGACTGTTTTTTGGGGAATTATTCAATGCATTGGCTTAAGCGTGATACTTTCTAATAGGATTCCTACAGCCTGGCTAGTTCCTACTCATCTGATCTTAGCTTCCATTTACCTGGTGGCTGCAAGGCATCTCCCTTGACCAGCCTCCACCTAATTCCAGTCTATCCAGTCCCAGTCTTCTCTGAATTTCATGTATCCTGGTCCAGCTAATATCCAGCTAATATAATTTTGTCTTTGTCCATTGCCAACACCCTTTATTCCCCAACAGCCTGTGTATATAATTCTGCCTCCTTACTCTTCACATGTCTAGCTCTTCTGCTTTCTGTATTTAAATCAGGTTTCCCCATTTCTTGGGCCCAGAACAAATGCTGGAAGAATGGAAAAGAAAGGTTGCTTGCTCTCATACAGTGCAGACTCAGCACTGCTAACTCTCTAAGTTCATCTGGGCCTAAGGCTTTAATAATAAAATATGAATTGAAACTTTGGTTATCATAAGGACAGTAAAAGTCATATTGTTGACATAAAGGATGCATCTGGTATACAGATGTCAAGTCCCCAGACTTTGTGGACAATAGTTTTGCAAACAAAAGGTTTATTAATTTGGTTCAGCGTAGGCAAAATGATGAATATGCTTTCTCCTCAGAGGTCGAAGATCTGTTTTGACTTGCCTCTTTTAGAAAAGCTTAGCTTTTGTCAGGCATGCATTGTGGGATGTCTCCATCCAAAGTTTTGCCTAAGTAATGGGTTACTGCACAAGCTACCTTTGAACGGCACTCATCCTCAGCAATAGCTGGTGCTACAAGGTTCTGTATACTAAACTTGATGCCTTCCTTTGGCTATAAAATGCTTAAGTAGTTTCTTTTTTTTTTTCTAAGATGGCTTCACAATGGAATTGAAATCAACACTAAAAGTTACTGTTGCTACAGTTTAACAGAAGGAAGTTTGATCATCAACAACTCCAGTGAAATGAAGGATTCTGTACAGTATCAGTGTACCACTATGCTCAGCACTATATTAAGCAGAGAGGCTGTTCTTCTACTCAGTCTGCATGTGAGTAACAATTTTTTTAACATGGATAAATCAGATCTTTACATTGCTTGATAAGGTTCTAAATTGTAATTTGAAATCAATACACAAAAGTCACACTGTCCACTGACTTGGTTGGGTTAGGATCCCAGGATTAGAAATAAAATGCTTGGTGGGAAAAAGTGGTTTTCTGTGGACTTTTGCCTTTGAATATAGAACCAACTAATAGGGAAAATAACTCTAGTACATGGTCCCAATCACTGTCCTTTAATGATGTACTTGAATACTCCCCAATGCTATATTTCACTCATTGCTAAATTCCTGAAACATATATCACTTTGCCAAAGTACCTGAGCAGGAGAGAAAGAACTGCAGACTTACTTAGGCACAGAGTTGGATAAACTCCATCTATACTGCAGGATAGTCTGTATCTATAACTATGTGTGTGTGAGCATTAGGGTAAGGCAACTGGGCCGGGGAGCGGGGGGCGAGTGAGCGGCTGTGTGGGGCTTAGCTGCCAGCCAGGGTCAACCCACCAGAAGAATGTAAAAGTTTTATGAAGTAACTTATGCACTATGTACACATACATTGGTAGATGGTTTTGATCTGTACCTCCCATGATTCCTGTTGCTACAAATTTGCATAACCTAAAGGAAGGATTTAAAAACTAAACTTCAGTATTTATTTTGCAACACTGGCTACTTCAGGCATCTCTACATAAGTTAAGAAGTAAGCACGTCTCCTAAGTGACTTGAGACTGATAAGAAACTGGAAAAAATAGTTTCCAAATTGACAAATTCTACCTGCATTCCTGTACAGCAACTGCATGGTTTTGTGCTGGGTTCCACAACCTGTCATTGGAATAGTGTGCTGCAAGTTTGATTATAACAGAGGATATGAGACACTTAGGGACATGGTTTAGTGGGCATGGTGGTGTTGGGTCGATGGTTGGACTCAGTGGTCTTAGAGGTCTTTTCCAACCTTAATGATCCTATGATTCTATGATTCTATGATATATTTTGCTCTTACCTTTGCCACACGCACAATCTCTGTATTCCATTAGGTCACAAACCAAAATTGCTTTTCTCCATCTGTGGATTATTCAGCCTTTCACAAACCTGTCATCTCCATGGTTATGCTAGAATTTCTCATCCTTTTTCCTCCTCCATTCCTCACATATAGGTATGAATAGCATATCTTGAAAGATAGGTAGAAAGGAATAAACTAAATAACAGAAGAAGCTGGGCTTAGTAGAACAGTTAATCTTATTAAGATGTCGTCTGTGAATTGACATACTTTTGAATGTTTGTTTTAAGATTAAAAAAAAAAGTGCATTCTTATTTTTTAAAATATAAATCTTCAAATTTTGAAAAGACTACATACCACCCGGTCTCTGTAATAAAACTGTCTTGTATCCTGTAAAACATGTGTGTTTGTGTGTACAAATGGCCTATTTTTTCTTGATTATCCATTCATTTTAAGTCTTCTAATCATCACCTTAAGTCTCCTGCCTGTTTGTGGGTTGTGTCCTGCTTTCTTCTCCCTTAGGGTGATGTATAGTTCTAGCAAGAGAAAGGTCAAATTGTGATCAGGAGAAGCATAATAACTTCACATATCAATGTACATTTCTTCTTTCTTGACAAACGATCACCATTCCTCCTGAAAATTCCCTGCATCACATGGTCCCCTTTGACCTTTTGGTCAATAAATAATGCATTCTCTCTGAAGTAATTGAACTACCTTATTTGGCTGCAAAATCCCTTATACCAGAAAGCGTGATACATAGGACAGTGAAAAATTACATTGTGGAAAGACTCCAGTTTTACTATAGCTTTTGGATGAAGACAGATTCCTTTTTATTATAACCTTTTTTTCTCACTACCCAATAACTTGATCTGAACCGAACCAAAACACCCAGCATTTCATAGACCAAATGAGATTGTTTCTTTTTAAGGATAATTTGGAGAAATGTCTAGAACAAAAAGGATTTTAAATCCAAACATACTTTTGGGGTGTTGTTTTATCACCACAAAGTGACTTGGTCTGGGAACTGTACATTCATAATTTATTGTGATAATCAATTAGCTGTCTCACCTCACCCCCCGACCCTGAGATGGAGCTCAACATTAGACCTAAGTTCACAACAAAATTGACAAGACCTATTGACATACTAGAAGATACAACCTTCCATAAGGTTTAGGACCCATTTCTAGGTTTGAGGAGAGACTACAGGAGGCTGTGGAGGCTGTAGAACTATTAAGCATTCTAAGAGCAAAATATTCCACGCTTTAAGATCAATGGTAAGATGAATCAGGGAGATAGCCGATACTGTAGGGTTTCTGTTTGCTTTCAAAGAAACTGTTCCTGCAAATGCATTTATTTGAAGAACAGGATCAAGACCACAATAAATAAACTGCAAAAGCTGAGCTGTTGTCTTGTAGTATTTTGAGTTATTTTATTATTTTTAGTATTTTTCTTCTGTAAATGGAACCCACAGTTAAAATCCTAGACTTTCTTATGGTTGTATTTCAGTGTTTTCTAAAAAGATCCTTGACCAAATAAGCACTAGTTGTTTTTAACCTTAACTGCTAGTTAATAAAGTGTTTTGCCTGGAAATAATACATTATATTTCCTACAGCATGGTACTGAGTAGTTCAGGAACACATAAATCATTCCAAAACAGACTGTGATGCAATCACACAGTATTGTTTCACGATAGACTGTTGTGTTATAACTGAGCATTCCCTTGTGAAAAGGTACCATTTTTCTTTGCTTTCTAGGCCTTTTATTCTTTCCCTTTATTTTTTTCGTAACAGAAACTGTACCTGAAAGTGCTAAAGTTTAAAGCTATCAGGAAATTGCCCTGAAACTGAAAACCTCCAGGAAATTGAATGGACATACTGCACGTAACATCCAAGGTATTATGTCTTGGTTCTGTTTCTTGGGATTTAGTGTTGACGATTTTTATTATACCCAGCCACAGATACATTGCTCTGAACACAGAGTTTTGACCAGCCTTGAGGACAATAATAACATTAGATGTATCAGGAGGAGCTCTCATGCTAGGCAAGAGGTCAGTTGCTTTCCCCAGTATGCCTGTTGTTGAAAAATACCTTTTAAAGAAAATCATTACAATGGTCTTCTATGTGATGCCTATAGAGGAAACATCTATAAATATCTTAGCAATATACTATTAAGAAGTGGTACTGAAAGGCAAATATTTTGCCTTCTATCCAGCTATTTCAGGGCAAAATCTTTCATCCAACAAAGCTCCCAGTGCTCTGATCAATAACACTGTTCAGGATGGAAATAAGATTTTATAAAACACTTCAAAACATGTACTCTAGATTCTAAGAGTAGCCACTGGTGCAGTGAAGTTTTGCTCTACTGCACAATTGTTCAGTTGAGCCCCTGCCAAACTTCTGTAGATATACAAAGACTTACAACAAGACTATAGTTCAAATATTTGTCTTTTCTCTTACTGAGGATCAGTTCAGTATTTCTGCAAAAAACTTAGAGGTCAGACACGGTCAGGTCCTCATGGCTGTCCAGCTTTTACTAGTTTCTGGGTCATAATCCTTTCCAGATGGATTGCATTTCACCAGTTCTTTACAGTTGGTTATAAAAACTTTGGCTTTATACTACATGCTTCTGCTTTTGCAATCTGCTACTTTGTTTGCCCTCGTTACTGTACCTGTGGGTGCAAAGCTCCTCTTATAGCAATCACCAGATCTTCCTTCTCTGAATGTTGTAGAAAAATTTACACACACAGAGAGATCACCTTAGTTAGTCATGATGAAAATTACCTTTTATCGATATCTGAAACAAGGACAAGAAGAAAAGTTCACGGATGTCCTTATGCTCGTTCACAGGAGTGCCCTTCTGAGAAGACATTATCCCCACTGAGTGAAGTCTGGTCTTTGGAGAAGGCAAAAGGAAAATACTATGTAAGGGGGTCAAGCAACAGTCATGCTTACTGTATGATATATTTGAAAGGAGTTCTGAAAACACTAAGAAGAAGGATCACAGTGACAGTCTTATCTATGAAAGATAGCACAGGCCTGGGACATTTTTGAGGAACCAGAAACATTGTCAGCAGAACATACAGTAAGAAAATATTCCTTGTGATATTTTCCTGGTGTTTGAAAAGGCACTTCATTTGCAGATAAAGAGGTTATTCTCCTGTTTAACCTTAGGCATTCACATGCCTGTGTTAAAAGGCCAGTCTTTGTTAGCTCCCAACACAGTCAATACAGGCTGAGTTCATTACAGGAGACCTGTGAGCTCTGGCTCTGAGGGATCTGCTCTCATCCACTGGATGATGGGGAAGTCCACAGAGTGGCCTTCAAGTTGGGGAGGCAAATGTGGTGTGACTATCAACCCCTGACATCAGATCGAACATTTTTGTCTTTGTTGAAAAAATATTAAAATATTTTATTAAAAAGGAAGCTGCTCTGAATTGGTTGGAAACTGAAGGGGAAAAAAAAGTATTATGCTTTATTACATCCTCTTTTTTAATTTATTTCTTTGGCTTATATTCACATGAAATATGTGTGGGAAATGAGAGGATTTAAATTAGAGAAGAAGCAACCCACTTTTTTTCCTCACACAGTTTTTTCTTACTTCACCTGAAAAACATTGGAAAAACATTTGTAAAGTGGAAAGAAAGTAGAATAAACACAGTTCTTAAGTCTTCTGAAATGTGGAAGTGGGAGAAAACAAATAAAGAAAAAGAAGCACTTTCACATTTAATAATTTCTTTGCCTGATTTTTAATACAGCAAAAGGATAAAGCTATGCAAGGAGAAGGAAAAAAACTCTGAAAACATACCGGCTAACATGGGAAATTGAATTTGTTTTTGTTTTGGTTTACTTCTATAAGATGGAGCAAAATGGCATTTGGGTCAAAATGAAAGTTTGTTGTTTTTTTTTTAATTTGTGAGTGCTGGGAAAAGTTAGATTGGTAAATGCTGAATCAGGGCAAATAATCTGCTGTGAAGTATTTCTTCAGTCAATCTAATCTGTTTTTTTGTCCATGAATTGCAAAATGCCACCTTCCTTTGAGGTATGGACCTTAGCTGAGAGCTATGAAGCAACCTCCAGCCTTCTCCTTCGGCTACTGCATCACATATTTTTTTTCCTCTCTGTTTTGCTAGGGATTCAGTTAGACAGACTCCAAATATGACAGTGCTGGTGAAGCCAGTGACTTTCTCTGGCCACTCTTGTGCATGTCTCACAGCAGTTACCACCCCAGATACTTGCTGACTGAGCTGCTCATGGAGCGGCTCCTTAACACGTCCCAGCCTAAAATGGATCAGAGTTGTTAAGGTTATTTAATCTAGTTAAGCAAAGCAGACTAATTCATTCCCAAAATAGTTTAGAAAGCAATCCCAGAAGGAGGTCTACTTGTGAAGGTGGTTTCCTTGAGCTGAGGGGAGGTGATGAGCTTTAGCAGGGAGCTATGGCAGCAAATTTTCTACCACCCCAGATGGGCAGGGAAAAAGATGTGGGATCCTGGCCTTATGCATTAATGATGCATTATCCCACAGTAATGAGGGCCTCAATTAAAGAAGAATGACACCATGAAGCCAGTTCCCTGTCTTTAATAAAATGTTTTTTTTTCAAGTTGCAAGGACAACTAAACAGGGCCCTGGGGTTTCAGGCCCATACATCTTTCTTTCTTTCTTTTCTTTTTTTAAAATGAGGCAAACCTTTCCTCAGAAGTTATTTGCACTCAAGAATGATGACAAAACAGATTATTATGTTTGTTTAAATGTTGACAGTCTGACAAGAACAAAGCCTGTTTGAAAAATGCAAGTCCTTTTTTTCCTCACCACATGAACATTTTGAGCAAAAGAATCTGGCACTGGAAAGAATGTGCCAAGACCCACTCACAGAAGCTATTATTTATATAGTACAATATGGTCATATCATCAAGACCTTGCTCTCTGAAATATATACCTCAGCTTGAAAACTGTCAGTATGTACAAGAAATGAGATGTTAAAAAAAAAAGTGATACCTACTGTTCAAGCATTGCTGCTTCTTAATACATCTTCACTGAGCAGAATTGCTAATTTATACCTATAAAATAATTAGCATCTGTCAGATGTACTTTTACTGTCATCAGCCTATAGGAGAAGTATAGGTTGGTTCACGTGTGCTCTGAATCCAATTCAAAGTAAATGGCAATGTCTACTGATGCCTCCAAAGAATAGGCAGCTGCCACTGCTCACATTATTGTATTAGGACAGGAAGCAGCTGCTTAAATAACAATGACATTAAACCTACAGCATTTTCTTGATATGATTGTTCTTATTTTTACCATTGTCTTTTCCATTATTCAGTTAGATTGTGTTCCAAAGGTGTAACATTAAACTATGAAACATATTGCACCTGATGAAAATTGAAAGGCGTTCAAGTTCGTTTTGAATCCCAAAATACAGTAGCTTGACACAGTGGCTTTTCCCAAAGGGGAACAAGACAAGATTTAGCAAGAACAGAAATAGCCCATCACTGAGAAAAGGGACTTATACTGACCTAAGTACAGATACCTATATCCATCCATATGTGACTATTTTTTATGAAAATTTTTCCTAAGCACTGTAGAATAAGAATACATGCCTCTTGGTCAATGCCAACAGCTGTTCTGGTGCCATCCTCTCTTAGGTGCATATAAACATATACATGCATATATTTATTCATGTATTTATTAATAGCAACATAGAAATGGATATAATAAACTGCAGTCATGGTGGACTATCATTCCTTGAAGAAATTCCAAGAATTACCTTGGAAAAGACTTCTGATGGCAGGAATGGAGAGGGAGGGGAGTACATCACAAGATGGGTAAAAGGGTGACTCAGGAGCCAGAGCCTCAGCTGTGGCAAATTACTGTGGCTTTGTTGACTTCTGTACCCCTCCAACCCTTTTACAGTCATATCCTTAGTCTCAATAAGTAAGCAAGGCAAGACAGAAATACAGCTCCCTGAGAATGGGGGCTGAGAAGGCAAGGAATGAACTGCAATTTTTATTTTTTTTTTTCCCCCCTAGCTTGAGGACTATAGTGAGGAATAAGACAGCTTCACAGAGGTGAAGGAGGTGTCACATTAGGTTTTCCTTTAGAATCTTAACTCAGGTAGTAGTAGGAATAATTTTTTTAATCTGGAAAGTGTTTAGTGGTACTGTCTGTTGAGAATCAAGCAACTTGACACCTCTCCAGCCCAAACCTAAATCTAAAGTTTTCAACAAAGAGAGTCCCCTTTTACGCACCGCTGTACATACATTTCATGACTATTTTATTCTTCGGAGTTAGAAGTATTTAAAGAATTTCAACCTCCCACTACATGGAATACTTTGTAAATACTGATCAGGTTAACAAAATTGTTGCAACAGACAGCTTAAATTAATTTTCACAGATTTTGCTAGAGTTAAAAAAAAAAAAAGCATTCCATTAACACCCTTTACACTTTACAGTGTGAATGAGACAGAGCAAATATTCTCTGAAGATGCAGTTCAAAAATACTCCAAGAGAAGAGAAAGCTGACTGATGGAACAAACCAAAAAATACAGAAGTTACCCAGTGGAGCACTGTGATCTTTACATTTCCAGAGGGATCAAAGCAACAGAACCACTCAGCTGGATAGGACTCAGCCTCATTCTGTCCTACCTGCATAATAAGGAGACCTCTCACCTTCACATGTTCATGTTTGGAAGCACAGATGGTTAAAAAAATACTCCTTGATGTCCTAATAACCACTAAAGCTTTCTTTCTTTTTTTTTTTTTTTTAAGAAGGCAAGCAATCCTTCCCCTTCTTGCCCTCTCACCCTGGAATCTATAGCACTTGCTACTTTCAGAGTTGTATTTGAACAAAATTAAGGTTTTATTACTATAATGCAATGAGACAGAACCAAGCTGGTAACATTATGTAAGACAACAAGAGCTTTTTAATACCTGCCAGTGAACAGAGAAGGAAAGAAAACATTTCAGCTTCAACTGTTCCTGTTCTTTGGTGTAGAATTGTTCACTTTAGTGTGGCTTTTTTAAAGGAAGGGCTATCAACCTGCTTACTACAGTGACTGGAACAGAACTGGTCGGTGAGAGAAGGATGTGGGTTACAATTAAGAGCTCTGCAAATGAAGCTGTTCCCCAAGCAGCAGGTGTAAGCGAACAGGGAAGCTGGTGGGTGTGGGAAGAGTGCTCACAGAGAGAACAACAAAGGAGGAAGGAGGCAGTCTTGGGAGTGCAGACTGAGATGGTACATGTTGCTCCTTCAGACCTTTTTAAATCTGTGCATGTGTGTCTATACATTGAAATGCAAAGTTCCAAAATTCTACCTAATTCTTGTAGAATTAGATACATAGTTACAAAAATGGCCTGCATTTCAGCAGTGTAGTGACAGTGGAAGTAGAGTCATGTGGTAATGTCTAGTACTTGGCTAATGTGTGCTGACTCCTATTCCTTAGGTTTAATTAAAAGCTATGTTTAAAAGACACTTAAAATTATTTATGCATTTTATTCAATATTTGCAATACGCAACCAAGATATCCCATTTCCACAAAAGCTCCCATCTAGACTGGAGCCAGAATCAGGAACCTATTTTTCTTTATTGTTTTCTAACCTCTTTGGTGCACAGAGACACAGGATCAAGTAGATGACAGAAAATTCTTCTCTCACAGCTTTATCTCCAACCAAGCGATCAAGGCACTCAACTGGGTGAAGGTGCCTTTCCACCTCCTTCAGCGTCTGGAACATGCAAAGAATCATTTTCTGCCCTGCTAAGGCGATGCTTTGTCACCTCTGGCATCATGGTGAGGCTCTAGGGCTTTAGGAGGGCCAGGGATTGGGGTAGAGCACTGGCACACAGTCATCCATATCATGTCACTCTTGTCATACTCCATGGCACAGCTTAGGTGTGTAAGAACAAGCACTCTCCCAGAAAAAGCTTGGCATATCTCAGGGGGATAGTCTCGGCATAAGCAGTTAGTCAAGATGAGATAAACCTTTTGTTGCAGAAAAGAAAGTTTAGCTGTATAGAAACATGTTGGGTTGTACATTTTATCATTGGGACCAGCAATCATTCCCTGGTAGGCTCGGTCTGTGTTAGTGAGGCCCAACAGAGAAGTGGTTGGTGCCGAGGACCTGGTGTGAACCCTGTACATGTTGTTTGTTTGGTTTTTTTTTCCCTTGAACTGTCCACCTTTTAGAGATGAGAATGCAATAGGTGTGCTTCTGGAGCGCATCTGGTTTAGCCTGACCCAAAAGGCACCTTGGGACTGCTCTGTGTCATGAAATAAAGCTCAGTAAATGAAAACTACTGAGAGATTCACTCTAGAAGTGTGCTCCGGATCTGAATTAGAAAGCAAATGTAAATGCACCCGCAGCCTGCACAACTAGTGTACAGGGGAAACAGACCACAGATGAAGTCTGATCATCTCCTGGTTACCTGACTTAGCTTTCTAATTCAGATAAGTGAAGTCAAGACGGCCAGGAGCAGTTCTAAACCTTTGCTACCTGCACACCTGTGACTCCTTTATTACAGGAAAGAAATAACTATGCCTAAGTCAGGCAGTATGGTAGCTGGTCTGAATTTGGTCCCCTTCATCCTTGGCCAGCATAGCACGGCTCTGGAAAAAACGTATGTTTCAGTGGTTTATGTAGCTTTAGAGCATGCTGGGGAAAAATGGCAGTAAAAATATCCCCGAGAAGGGATTTTTTTCTAATAAAATATTTAGCTGGTAGTAGATGTAAAGTCAGTGGGCTTCTAGTTGAAAGGAAGTGCCTCCTCCCCCTTGGACTCTCTCCAGCTCACAAATCTCCATCTGCTAATTGGCCTTAATCCACAGAAAAGAAAGATTTCACAGAACATGGAAAATACTAAAATGATACATCGATCCATTTTCATGTTTTAAGCCAAAAAATTGCTTTAACCGGGAAAACTAGGTAATTGAACAAGTAGCTTTAAAAACTAAAACCAGAAGTTAATGGGAGAATTTAAAAAAAAGGGGTTGGGAAGTCAAGTTAAGAAACATGACTATTAAGTAGTAAAAAAATTTTTTGCTCAGCAAATGTACACATTGTAAAATAATCAAAATCAGTCCTCCCTCAACAATAGGAGCTGGTAAAAGAATGACACAGTTAATATGTTTTCCATGCCTTCTCATTCTGCAATTAATGCCTTTTTTTCTGTGTTAAAGCGGGTCCTTCTACATGAACACAAGCTGCTCTTTGAACCAAATCCCTCAGGTTTTCAGTTATAAAAAACTCCTGATAAAAATAAAATATAAAAAAGCCCTTTAGGAACTTTTAAGTCAGAATGAAAATTGTAGCTTGCCCTGCCTCAGATTTTTCCACTCATTTTCTTTTTGTGTAAGGCCAAGCTTCATCAATAAAACTAATGATACTAACACATTAGTCAAGACACTTCTGCACAAAAAGTCTCCCATTAACACACTAAACTTCACTCCCACAGAATTAAAAGATTAAAAATAAACTAATTACCCAGAATTTAGCATCCTAAGTAACCAGTTCCAGCCACCTGGCTCACAGCTGCTATGGAAACTACTCAATTAATCAAAATAAGGGTTGGTTTTTTTCTGATTATTTAAAGGAAAAAAAGAAAGAAATGAAAACCCCCACAAACTCAGTAGGAACAACCTTCCCTTCTGAAATATTCCAGAGAGATTTTAATCAGTCTAAAATGTTATCATATGAATACTACTATTGCAGAGAAGTTGGAGCTTATAATAAGATGGTGAAAAACTTTTATTCTCTTTTCTGGCCTCCTAGCACCAAAACTATATTTACATCTGGTACAAAAGTTTACGCTTTTTGTAGTATTTGGTGAAAATCACAGTGAAGGAATGACAGCTTCAGCTCTGTTCCTATCACACTGGTGAAGATGAATAAGTGCTTCATAGCTAACAAACATCCCAGCCTTTGTGTGAAAAGTTCTGCACAGACAAATCATAAGTTTGTTGACACATGGTCACACTGTATGTGTGGGGAGGAGGAAAGTGTATGTGTAGAAACATGTTTTGCATTTACCTGTGGCTTGTAAACACATTTGCAGGAGACTAGGATTAAATTGCTAATTTAATACAGCCCAACATTTTCAGGAGAGATTAAGGAAATTAGGTAGTAAACCCCTCACAGGGCCCTTGAAAAGCCAGATCTGAATTGCCTTTAATTATACCAATTAAATGAGTTGTTATTAAAAGTGATCTGTCAAGCCTTACCCTTGCTTTCAATGGACCTGGAAAGAGTAAGACTGTAATTTAAGAAAAAAGAAAACATGAAATAAAATAGAAACTGGATAATTGGTGTAGTCCAAATTTAGATCTCAACAATAAATCATTATCAAGTGGAAATGTTTCTAACTGTGTCCTGCAGTCATATGGACTAGGTCCAACTTCTTTTTTTAATACTTTAACCTCTGATCTAAAAATAAATATGGTATCAGTACTTTTAACCTTGGCAGGTAGCACAAAATTTGGGAAAATGGCCTGTATCAGTTAACAAGATAGCCTTACAGACTTCTACTTGGTAAAGTGAGCTTGTTAAAATAAACTGTTCTTTAATACAGCCAGGTACAAAATTTCATATCCAGGGCCAAGAAATGAAAGATACGTCCACAGAACTTACAGAGAAGGGGCAGGTGGAAGTACAAGCCTGACACAGATTAATTTCACCGAAGTTTAACTGTCTGAAAATGTAGTAACTCTCTGTGAAAACAAGGGAGATAGATAGATTTATCTTCAGGGGACGGTTCACATATCTCTCTTACAAACCCGTCCCAGAACAGAAAGAATCATCTTCTGAAAATGCCTGTTTTACACTCTTGGCAATAGAGATGAATCTAAACTTTTTAAACTCTCTGTCTTTGGGTGGGGTGAGAATACAATGAGAGTGGGTTCAGAGCCAGAAGAAAGACCTGCCTACACTGCTCTGGTTGTGTCCTTCCAGTTCTCTCCTTTTTTCGGCATCTTCTTCTGAACTTTTCTTTCTTTTTTCTCATTCTTGTAAAAAAAGATCCTGAAAAGCTTGAAGGATCACAGTGAACTAGCAATTAAATACAGGTTCTCATGCGAAATTAGGGCCAAAAAGAATAGTGTGAGTCATAGCTTCGTAAGTTGCAAGCCAATGAATAGGAATGGTACATAGAAGGATCTCTTTGCTTCTGTATAAAACACTGATGGGACAGGCATGGGAATACTGAACGTGGGTCTAATTTTTACCATTTTCAAAATCATGCTGAAAAATCAGAGATGATACAGAGAGTAACAATACCCTGATTCAAAGACTGGAGGAAATGTCTTCTAGCAAAAGACTCAGAGATCAATTTATCTCAGTAAAAAGACAGATTGAGCAGAAAATTAGTGTGTAGCATGTTTTCATATGACACCATATACTAAAGGACTAGGTGATACAATAGTTCCTTTTGTTCTTTAGCTCTGCTGAGTACAGATATGCAGTGCAGCCCTGTCTTAGGGTATAATTGGTGTAATGTACAAAATAAGATAATAATGTGTGACTATGTTGATCTTGAGCAAAGTGGTATTATGTGTGCCTTATACATCGGTGGGAGGTTCTGGGAACAAAGAACAACATGCTTCTGGTTTGGAAATGGTGATTGGTAATGTGAGTTAATTTGACTGGACATCAAGGCTGATTCCTTTGGACGTCATAAAAATTGAAACAAAGGGATCCAAATGGAAAAACAAATAGTCCATATCACATTGATGTATTCATTTCAGTTTCAGCGAGCTATTTGATCTAACTATGTAGCCAATAAATGTTAAGATGAAAAATGCTTAGGAACACGCACAGAACAGTAGCAGCTTTTCAAATATTTATGTTTTCATCTTAGGGTTTTTTTTCTCTTTCAAACTATCAAATGGCATGAGTCTGCATTAAAGAAAGACTTTCATGCCAGCAAAATGATCAGATCTTTCAAACTAGCAACTTAAATGCCTTTACTTTTTGGATTATTTTTGTAATTTTCATAACTGGCATTCCACTGGGACTGGTATGTGTGCTGGCTGGAGGTGGGTAATGGTCCCACAAGGATATGCTTTGCTTTCTTCAAATAAATATAGGCATGCATTAGCTGGAAAAGCATTCTGGGAGAACTTTACTTCTCAGACTGCCAACGTTGCATTGCAGCCAGACATTGTTACTGCTTATTTGCATTATAGTAGTGTGTAGGGTGGGTGAGGCTGCCATTATTGTAGGCAGTAGAAGACTACACAACAAAATACAGTCTCTCCTACAGGAAGTCTTTCATAAAACTCTAAGTATGGGATAGGAATTAACAGCTCAGGGAAGTGAAGTAACTTGCTGAAGGTCACACAACAGATCAGAATCAGAACTACTGGGGAAGTCCAGGATCACTGATTTCCTTTGGCCCAGGCTGTTGAACCAGTCCAAGGAAAGATGTCTTCCTATCCCCGTTGGGTATAAATAAAGATGATCTGTCCAGACTAACAGCTGGCATAAATCAGCCGAACCCCACTGAAGTCAACAGACATGCATTTAATTATACAACCTATAAGTATAATTTGCTATAGGGTTTGTCATCAGAATTCTTGAATTGAGCTTAAGGAAAATGGTATTTAAAAAGAACACAATAATCATAATGAAATGCCAGTATAATAACAATAAAAAAGAAACATATTCTGAGAAAGCATAGAACAAATGGGAGATCTGATTTAAAATAAGCTGTGACTGATGGGATGAACTCAGAGGGGGTCCCCAGAGCCTCCAGGGGCCTTTGTTAACATTTTACTACCCAATTGATTCTTCTCTCAGTGATTGCTCATCCCTTTTCCGAATACTGCTAAATCAGCCCTGCCAGATGCCACTCATCCCTTGGGAATCTCAAACACTGAAGAATGGCTTTCTTTGTTTCAGAAGATGTTTGATACCATCACAGAGCAAGTATCTTTTTTCTTTCATTGTTCCAGAGTCTCCTTACGCTGAGCTGCTAGCTCTCTGCTATATCATCAGCTTGAATTATACACCTCTGACACTTTGCTTTATTATCACTATTCTCTGTGGATTTTGAAGGATCAAAGTATAAACCACAGGGCTGTAGGCCAACAACCCATGAGCCTCCAGTTGGCAAGTCTTCAGCAGGCAGTGCAACTCACCTTCTTCATGCTGGTGGAAAGTTCCGTGAGAGCTTTTTACGCAGGAGACTCTTTCCTGCTCTTTTGGGCCAGCCAAAGATCTGAAACATAGCTGGTTTTAGCTCAGTGTTTTTTTGCCTTCCCTTGCATATTCCCTGATTTCTAACCTTGATTTTAAAAAAAAGAAAAATTGTTTACATAACAGAAAAAGATTTCTTGTTGTTTTCATTCACTCACTAATCCAGCTTGATCAATTGCACTCTACATGCATGGAGACTATCAAAGGTCAAGAAGAAGCTGTGGTACTTCCCAACTCAAAATAAACATAGCACATCATTTCTAGCCATTGATCCAAAAAATAGAGCTACAAAAACCAGAGCCTACTGGATGTGTTTGAATGAGGAATTCCTAGGATATACAAACACCTATTCTATCTCCCTGCTCATATGGAACCAGTCCTTGCAAACCAATGAACCAAAACCTTCAAAAGCCCCCAAGTTATTTACTCTTGTGCTCATTGTAGCATGAAACTGCTGGTCTTCTAGTATTTTCCCTCTGAGATTTGTCCACTGTTTAATTGATTTCACAGTCCAGGCTAACATGGCATGAGGTGATGCCTGCAAATTGACTAGGCTTTGCATCATGATAGTAGAGTAAGAGTTGGCACAGCACAATAAAAAAAAGGAGAGGAAAACATCAGAATACAGCACACACATGATGCCCAGGCTACTTATCCCACATGCAAGGAGCTAAAAGGAAAATTCCCTGGCAATTCTGTTCCTAATCTAACTTTCAGGAGGTAAAAACTTATGGTCTCCCGCCAGCTCTGGCTAATTTGTACTATCAGGCCCTGAGAGAAGATGACAGCTGCAGACGGTGTGGAAGGAAAGCCACCTTGCAACACATTTTGTCAAGTTGCAGTCTCTGGCATTGGCCCAGGGCCGGTATTGCTGGAGACATGATGAAGTGTGAAAAGTCCTGGCAGGCATTTTAGACAAATAAAAGATGGGAGGCAAGGGAAAATCAGGACCAAAAGAGATTAATATTTGTGAGGTTTATAGCAGAAGAGGGAAAGCAATAGGAAGTAAGAAAAACCCCATAGGGGATTTAGTGCGACAGCAGCAGATTAAAAACAGGATGGACCTGAAGAGGGAGCTTATTTTTTCCAGCTGGACCTTCACCTGAGAGCAGAGATCAGGTTGTGAGCAGCAGTCAGAGGAAAGTAAATAGGCAATAATGAGGGAATTTGCAGCCCCCAAATGTGAAAAAGCTCAGTGAGGTTGTGTGTGTGTGTGTGTGTAGTGGAGGGACCAAGGGGTGGAAGACTGTGGGGTTTTCTAAGGTGGGAATGGTAATGGCAGTATGGCACCATGAAACTGTGTATTTACCATGGGGGATAACTCTGCAGTCTTGGTCTCATGTTTGTGGGTTGGTGGTAACCTAGCTGCATGTGGAGACGGGAATTGCCAGACACTTCTTCCCTTGAGTTCTGGTTCTCTTAGAAAGAAAGGCCTGAGGGTGGGAGGGAGCTCCAGAAGGAGCTTGATCTGGAGGAGCAGGGATGATTGTAAGGATGCACTAGGTGGCAGAACACAGCAAAGGCCCAACTGGAGTCACTGCCTGACCCCACTGGTTGGACCTGTTGGGTGGTGGGGTCTGTGTGATCTGCTGGAAATCTCCTGTGTCCTGTGTGAGCTGGGAATGCTCTGGAGTTAGGTAGTAGTAAGGCAAACCACATCATCGAGGGGAAAGACAAAAACGTTTGGAAGAAATAAAAAAAAACCCGTGAAGTAAAGCCTCAGAGAAGGGCTCATATTTGGAAGAAATAAAAAAAAAAAACGTGAAGTAAAGCCTCAGAGAAGGGCTCATAGGCTGAATGTAACGTACAAATTGCAAATTTCACAACAAAACCCAGAAGTTGTTCTTGTTTCCTGGCATATGGTAAATTTCCAGACTGTGTTCCTGTGAAAATCCTATACATTTTTGTTTGGCCAGTTTATTATATCAAAGCTTGAAGCTTTGTATGACTTTTGTTGCTCATGGGCCACCAGCAGCTTTAAGAGGAAATGTGGTGCTATTTTAGGCAGTAACTTGCCATGCCTAGATTTTGTCCAGTGAAATCAAGGACTTTTTTTGCCATTATATTCTTCTGAGGAAAAGTGTATCCATTTCCCAATTATGCAATGAATCACTGATAGACCACAGAGTAGCAGTTCTTAGCTGATGAGACAGAAGTTACTGGAGGAGCACAATTCTCTCTAGTGAGATACAGATATATTACAGCAGAGGCAGCCTGCAGAAACCAAGCAACTAAACCCTCCTCGTATCATGGAGAGCCAGGTAGACAGTACCAGGACTTGGCTCCAACAGATGGGAAGACAGTACAAAGATAATTACATGGCAAAGTTAACAAGAGTTGGCTGGGTAGTCATCCCAGTTGCAGAGCTGGTGTCCTGAAATCAACAGCATAAATAAGGATGAGGCACAGGCAGCCCTTTGATGGGAGGAAAGGAGGAGAGTGGTAGGCATCCATGGTATATGGTAGTTCTTCTGACTCCTCCCGCTGACTTCAGGTTTGATAAATCCCCACCCTCCGTTCCCTCTTAAAAAATCTTCTTTCCATTTTCCTTCTTCTCATGAGTTGTCTCCACTTGTGTCTTTTATCCCTGTTACTTTTCAGTCCCTGAGTAGTACTGATTTAATCAAATTTTCTCATGTACCTATTTTGTCTTAGCCTTGTCTACCTGCTACTGACAGAGAGGTGTGGTCTCCAACCAAATGTGAAGGATAGAGAAGGCAGACTTTTTAGACAGGAAAGGAAATTCTCGTCCCTCTGTCTTGGGAATATAATTTTTGCCTCTTCTTTCTTCTCCAGCAGATTTTGCAGGGAGTCTGAGCTATTAAGCCTGGCTAGAACAACCTGATTCCACCCAGAAAAATGGGGGTATTTCAGGAGCACTGTGTGGAAAGACTCAAGCTCTTCTCCTGACCTCGGATAAGCTCAGTAATACCTCTCTCAAAGTACAGGGAAGTTTTACTTTAGGACTTTCCCTGAACTTATGCTGTAACTGTAGTTTCTCGCTGTAGGTTTGAGTGAAAAGTGGGATGCATTTTTACAGAGATGGAAGATTTATCATGTCTTCAGGTATCCTGAATGGCTATAAAGTCTCTCTCAATGCACTTCTCCTGGTATTTTAATTGCAGTGTTTTGCAATTCATTTCAGTTTCAAGTGCCACTGGCATGAAAAAGCCGTTTATTGCTAGGATGTTGTTGAAGCAGTATAAAGATGAGAACTCTTCACTTCTGCCAGGAAAGCTTGCTGAAGGGCTGAATGTCTTGATGATCAAAAGGTGTAACCCTACCTTTCTTTCAGCCTTCAATGAAGAAATTAATGCTAAGGCAAGAAAGGTAGATTTACAAACTAGATTAAGTGGGTGGAAGGAAGACTGGAGCAATGTATTCTGATGACAACATACATCTTCAGGAAGGAAAAGGCTTGACTACCCTGTTTGTCCTTGCTTTTCATTGTCTTTGAATATGGTATTATTTGACAAACACACTTCTTTCTCTCCCTGGTCTCAAGAGGATCATGGATCACATGAGTTTCCTTCAGACAGCTTGACTTATGATGCATATAGATGTTTGAGGAAACAGCTTTTGTGACCATCTTCTCATGTTCTTGACTTGATTGTCCCAGAGCAAATAATTTAAATAAAGGAAGAAATTAATTTCCCAAGAGCAGTGAAGAAGAGGGAGAGTAAAGGGGCAGGCAAAACTGAACCACTAAAATCAAGAGGTAATCACAATACCATGTCAGGATATGGCTTTGCTGTTATCCTATTTAATACATACCTGACACTTCATAAAACCTCTGCCATGGAAATATTTATGTCTACTGCTTGTGTTCAGCAAAGGTTTGTCCCTCATATCTGTGCAGGACCCACCTGAAGTCAGAGAGTGCCTCAAGCACATAGTTCTGCCTGCATGGATCTGCTAGCAGGATCATGTCCTGGGTTTCTCCTGTTGTGCCATGGGTGATGCAATGATGTTGTAACAGTCATGCTTATAAGAATCAGTCAAAATCAAGAGTCCAGTGGAGAAGAAAGACGTGTAGTAACTAGAGGTCTTGTTGGGGACTTGAGACTTAGTTTCACACCCCTCACAATCATCCTGTATATTTGCCTTGGCAAATAATTTTAATTTTTTGTGTCTCGGTTCACCTTAAGTGAGAAGACAGTACTTTCCTTTATCAAGAATGCTGTGACAATAAAGTTACTGAAAGTGTGAGAATTTCCTACTGTGATAGGGACCATATGTAAACCTAATTGTATGTTTATATAGACTGTGGTCTGTGTCTGTCGTTGACTGTAATTGCAGTCATAATCTTCAGAAGAAAAGGGAATCTTTGTGTCTTCTGCTCTTTCAGTCTCATTTACATATTATGCATATCCACAGTTCCACAAGTCCTCTAACAGCTTAGATTTAGGCTTCTATGGTTTTCTTTTACTGAGTTCCTTACAGCATAGAAAGGGTTTGTCCCTACAAATGACACAGTGAAGATGGTAGAAACAGTTAGGTGGAAAACAGGACTTAAGGACCTGTACTAGGTCCTAATAAATGGAACTGGATCAAGCAGTAGGATGTCAAGAAACCATTCAAAGAATTCCCACAGGACAGGAGACACAAACAGAAAGCAACAACTTTTAGGGACCATGAATACTTCTCTAAGTGATGAAGGGGTTAGGTAGAAGGGTAGTGCAATCTCAGAAGTGCCTATGAGCCCTCCTCCACCTGCTTCTTTTTCACACGGCAGCTTCTCAGACAACCTGCAAATGTAGTGCCTGCTTCTGCATTTGGACATGCCTACTATTACACCAGTCTGTTCACTGTCATGGTGCTGACGTAGTAAGCATGGGAATTTGAGCACAGAGAATTTCTCATGTTTCAGAGGATGGGGCTCAGTGGTTTGTTTCCAAAGATGTTTCATCCTTTGGGTCCCCACAGGATGCCCCGTGTCATACCACTGATGAGTGGTATGATGAGTACATCAATCAGGTACTTGCATTATTGGAGCATTACCTTATTGCTGTTACTGACTTTTTTCCCATCGCAGAGATTCCCCTATTCTATGTATGGATCCAATGCTTGCATATATGAAAGGGAAAATGAGAATATGTTCTTTTTTTGGGGACTTTTGTTGGACATGTGCATAGGCATACTGAAATCATAAAATGAGGTAGACTGTCACATTGCCTTTTGTGTGCTTTTCTTTGATTTAATGGCTTTTCAAGACTAAATACCATTGAACTAAAAATGAGTACTATAGGCACCTGAACACCCATTTGAGTATGAGAGATGACATTACAGGATGGACATTTTTCTTCCTGGCTCTCTTTTTGTTCCTTTTTCACAGACTCTCCTGGTAATACTAACTTAAGTAGCTCACAAGGGTGTTGTGCAGATTAATTAAGTGCTAAGTATTATTAAGCGGACTGCAAACCTAATAAAGTTTGGGTTGAACTTTTGAACCTATGCTGTTCATGTGGGTTCTAAATTAGCTAAACAAGCTTACAGAATATTGCAGTATCAAGATGAAAACACCAGGGTGAATTTAGGCATGTAAATGTAATTACTTGCCTTGGAATTTGGCCAAAACACCATGGACAGAGTACTAGCCATGCTCTTACAAAAGCAACTGCAGTTTTTTAACCGCTACGGTAGTATACTTCTTACTGCAGAAGGATTTTTAAATTAAAGATGATTGGATTAAAGATGATTGAAGGAATAATTTTCAGGTTTTTGAAAATTCATCTCAAAATAAAACCATAAATATTCTGAGTAGAAGCTACGTAATTTTTTTTCATAAATGTTTTGATCGATCATAAAAATAGGGAAGGAAGTGAGGTTTGAGATTTTTAGTCCAGAAAGAAAAATCATGCCAAGCTATATTTTTGATTTAAAAAAACAAAAGGGCAGTTTGACAACAGAAGTTAATCTATCAGAAATAAATTTCACTGAAGAGAGAATGCCATGTGCAAGAGGGTGATTCAGTTTGTAAGTGACTGTTTTGGCCATTGGCAGTGCCTTTGTCCCTTGACTACAAAAGAAGGTAGGGGTTCATTCATCTCATTCATATTAGCTATCGATCAAAGTTATCTAAGTCACAGCCTGAATAATAAATTCCTTCTGTATTCAACAGAGACATCACCAGGAGTGACTCAGTTTATCTATTTTAGATACTGGTCTAGAATGGGATGAATCTCCTAGAGATGTCTGCCTCCACCAACTTTAGAGATGACCATGTTGGACTAAGTCTCAAGCTTTCAGATTACTAAAAGCAGATGAAATGAGCTCCTCCTTAAAATGACTATACTGCTAATTTAAGCATCTCACTTGGGTGTGCTCAGTTAGGATAAATGAATCTGTTCCTTAGTGTGGATGCCAGGGAAAGTTGCTAGCATAAGCAAAATGCATTCCAGTACCTGAAGGAGCATGAACTTTAGGGATGTAAAACATGATAGTTACTGGGACTTGAGCACACCTTGGACAGAAGCATTTTTACAGTGGAAGAACAAAGTCAAAGTCTACTGTGGGACTTAGAAGATCCAAGTATAATTCCCAGGTTTGTGGATTTTATTTTTTTTTTAATTCCCCTCATTTCTGTGTGCTGTAATGTCATCATTGTTTTAGATTATATATCTTCATATGGAGGCTTAACATTTATGTCTACCTATACAGGCTTTTTTAACAATATTTACAATGTTGGGTTTCAGATCTCATTTTATTGACTTTTGTAATCTGAACCATAGCAATGGCACAGTCAAGCAACCAGAAGATTATCTTCTGGGTGGAGAAGCCAGGAGCTGTGCATGTAATTTATGAGATCATATATAGTATGATGCACTTAAGAATCTGAGCCTTTTAATAAGATTTATACATATAAAAGTCTGCTGAGGACTTTGCACACGGTTATTGTAAAACCCGATCTAAACATTCCTTCTCTTGTGTATAAACAGACTGATCTTTGCTTGGAAAAGCAAACAAGCAATGACCATCATTAGCATTTATTATCAGCTACTTTGAACTTAGCACGCGCTCTTTTAAGTATGAGTTTGACTAGCTATTTGGCATTCATCTCTAGGGCCTTTTTCCAAAACATGTAATAAAAATGAAATGCGTAATAACCTTCAAAAATTCTTCTTTTTCTTATGCACATATCTTTGTCCAAAATCTTCATTTTAAAGAAAATTAAAGCCTGGATCATCCCCATGAAATGCTATTATGTAACAGCATAGAGTTTGAAAGTGTACAGTGCACAGATAACCACTGTTTTTTTTAAAAAAGATGTTCCCACTGATGCCAAAATTTTGTAAGCATTGATTATTAAGTGAATTCAACGTAAGTAGCCCCATCCATACTTTTTAATAATTGTCTCACTTTCCTATGAAATAGAAACAATTTAAGTTTTTTATTTTTTTCTGTCTACATTGCTCAATGTATGGTTCTCAGAAGACATTGCAAATACAGAATTTTACAGTAATCCAGGAAACTATTGTGTCATTTTATAAATGAAGAAATGGAACACAATTGAATTAAGTGAGCCAAAGTCAAAAAGGAAGTTTTTGTAACTGAGGTGAAAACTGGTATCCAATTTTCAGTATTCTGGGGTACTGCACAGTCTATTATTCTTTGGTTTGAAATCACTTTGATAAGAAAAAAGAGTTTATTAACTATTTCTCTTTCACTTTGTGGGTCTCAAGAAGAGAGTGAGACTCAATTCAAAATATTTGATCTTAATCAGATTCAAATCAAGCACTTTCAGATGCAATTTATATTTTTAATTTGGAAGACTGGTGCATTTTTAGTCTTAGAAGAAACTATGGTAAGCTAAAAGGGGAAAGGATATGTGGTAAGCAAGAATCTTCTTTTGATTCAAAACTCTTGAGTCTTCATAAGTGTGCTGGTGGTGTCTGGGATAGAGTTAATTTTCTTCATAGAAGCTGGTATGGGGCTATGTTTTGGATTTGTGCTGAAAACAGTGTTAATACTACAGGGATCTTTTTGTTATTGCTGAGCAGTGCTTACACAGAGTCAAGGCCTTTTCTGCTCCTCACACCACCCTAGAAATGGAACACAATTGAATTAAGTGAGCCAAAGTCAAAAAGGAAGTTTTTGTAACTGAGGTGAAAACTGGTATCCAATTTTCAGTATTCTGGGGTACTGCACAGTCTATTATTCTTTGGTTTGAAATCACTTTGATTAGAAAAAAGAGTTTATTAACTATTTCTCTTTCACTTTGTGGGTCTCAAGAAGAGAGTGAGACTCAATTCAAAATATTTGATCTTAATCAGATTCAAATCAAGCACTTTCAGATGCAATTTATATTTTTAATTTGGAAGACTGGTGCATTTTTAGTCTTAGAAGAAACTATGGTAAGCTAAAAGGGGAAAGGATATGTGGTAAGCAAGAATCTTTTGATTCAAAAAAACTCTTGAGTCTTCATAAGTGTGCTGGTTTTGTCTGGGATAGAGTTAATTTTCTTCATAGAAGCTGGTATGGGGCTATGTTTTGGATTTGTGCTGGAAACAGTGTTCATAGTATAGATATGTTTTCATTATTGCTGAGCAGTGCTTACACAGAGTCAAGGCCTTTCCTGCTTCTCACACCACCCCACCAGCGAGTAGGCTGGGGGAAGGGACATTCCATACCATGGGACGTCATGCTCAGCATATAGAGCTGGGGGAAGAAGAAGGAAGGGGGGGACGTTCGGAGTGTCTTTCCAAGTAACTGTTATGCGTGATGGAGCCCTGCTTTCCTGGAGATGGCTGAACACCTGCCTGCCGATGGGAAGGAGTGAATGAATTCCTTGTTTTGCTTTGCTTGCACGCATGGCTTTTGCTTTACTTATTAAACTGTCCTTATCTCAACCCACAAGTTTTCTCCCTTTTACCCTTCCGATCCTCCCCCCCATCCCACCAGGGGGGAGTGAGCAAGCGGCTGTGTGGTGCTTAGTTGCCGGCTGGGGTTAAACCACGACAATAAGTTTTAATAACAAGTGAGAAAATGAGTGATATTTGAGCTGGGAGTTTGGTAAAACTAACCTAGCAGACAGACTTGTTTTCTAGGAATGTTCAGTTTCATTTTAATATGTGATGGTTCACACGTTCAAACTCTCCTTAAGAAGCTGACGATAAGCCTCTGCTAAAAATGAGTTAAGGCTTTGGTTTTTGCATGTCTTTCCAGTGTTACTACATGGAGCAGCCTTCAATGGCCAGTGCCTCTGAGCTGGCAGACCACTTTCTGTTGCTTTGTATGAACATAGAAACTGCCAGACCAGTTCAGTCCAATAGTCTGTCATCCTAGTATCCTCTTCCTGACAGTAGCCAATGTTAGATGCTTAGAGAAGCAGAATAAGAAACAAGATCAATGTTGCATAAACTTTCCTGGATTTTGGCATTAATTATTTTAAGGACTTCCTGATCTAAGAAGTTTCATGTGGTCCATCCTGTTAAACAGAAACTCCTCTCCATCAGTATGAGGGATCCTGTTTTGAATCCATTGGCTTTTCTGAACTATGTTAACGACTTTCACAGTTTAATACTTCTAGTGCAAAAAAAAGTATTTCCATTTGTTCACCTTTTTTAACCTGCTGCCTGATTATCTGATGCAGTGACTGCTGTTTCTTCATTCTTCATTACTTTCTAGCACTGTATCATATGCCACAGATGTTGCCTCTTATCCAGAGATTTATACATTGTTTATAAAAGTAATTTCCAGACTCCTCTAATTTCACAAAACCAGAGAAACCTAGAGCTGTTCAAAATTTAATTTTCAATTCTGCTGAAAATGTTAGTTGTGATTCAAGAAAACCAAAGTGATGTCTCTGTAGTTTTTGACTGGGAAGGCTGTTGTCATATTCACCTCTGCTTTTAGGAAGAAAGCAAAATATATCTGAATCTGCCAAAAACGGTGGAGGAAGTAAAGCAGAGCTGCTGCAAAGGCAGTGTGGCTCCCCAGGTGCCCCAGCCCTGCAGCCCAACTGGAGGGAAATTTTTCAAATTTCACTTTCTGCCAGAAACTCAGTTTCTGCTGGAAGTGGAAATTGTCAAGAGCTTTTCAGCTGGTGGTTGGCAGCTGACAGCTACTTCTGAAACAGATTTTTCTCGCTCCCCTGGAAATACCTTCACAAGGTATTTCTCACTTGTGAATTTTCCTTACGATATGGAGCTTTTCCTTTTCCTTTCTTTTTTTCCCCTCAAAGACTTTCTATCTTTCTTGTCTTCCAGCTGTAAGCTCTGGTAAGGCCTGAATGGAGAAGCCTTAGTGTAGAATTTCTATCAATCAATTGTATTTTAGGCCATCACTTGTCAAGTTCAATTTTAAAATGTCAAGTGATGGGGATTTGTTTAAGGACATTTCTTTTCCCAGAGTGTCTTTGGTGATTTTCTTTCAAGCTCACTTTCATTCTTCCCTGCTAATTAAGACCTTTTGAGAGGAATATAAAAATTAAACTTCCACTGATACCTCATTCTTTGTGAACCTCTCTGCCAAGGCTCACTGCCTTTACATAAAATGTGATTCTCCTCCGAAATTGAGTGTACAAATTAATATATGAGATTCATTTTTATTTCATTTCTTGCTCTACTTCTAGATGTCTAGCTACCTTCAAACAGTACCAGCCTATTGGAATAGACTCAATGACAAATTTTTGGACTTGAGTAACTTTATAAATTGTTCCTGCAAAAATTAACAACTCTCATTATACCGGCTAATTACCTAAGTCTTGCTATGTATATTCTTATCATGATCTAATGTCTTACATAACTTAGTTTGCTAATTTTTCTGGTTGACAGTTATCTCAAAGATTGTAGAATTTGAAGACTGCATTTATTGTTAGAAGAAAAAAGAGGGAGGGAAAAAAGGCCCAAAGGCAAGCTAAAGTCTTAGGTACACCTATGCCAAGCCACTGAGCCTGGTTCTCAGTCAATCTCAATCTTTCTTCCATTAGATGAAGTTGATTTGGTGCAGAGGTGAAGGCTGCACTGAGTTAAATTCATTGAAGAAATGCCATATCTGCTGTCCTAGGGTGAGTTAAGGCAAGGTCACATCTGGGTGCGGGTGTAAGGAAGAGCATTATATCCCATGCAGTACTTGTCTCCAGGCATTCAGAAGACTTTCTCGTTCTTCCTGAGGAGGATAGTGAAACAAGGAGCTTTTATGTCAGACAAGAGCATAGGTAGGGGTTGCACATATTTTTTGCCTTTTTACAACACCAGAATAACATCAAGTGACCTGTAATAGATATACAAAGAGGGTTTATTATGTTCAAATTAAAACCTAAGCAACACCCTTGTAAAAAGGGTTATGACCTTGCAAGCTGAACAGGGTTGAAGGGGGCAATCATCTATTTGCTGGTTTTTGAAGTCAGCAGAAGACTCTCAGTGTCCTTGCAAAGGGCAAGAGGTGACCATATTTACACAGTTCCCTTTGCAAAAGACTTTTGTTCTCTAATGTGTCGGTATTGCAAACAAAATTTCAGGAACACAGTCTAATTTATAGATCAAAGAAGTATGCAAAAGTTTAGATTCAGATCTGAAGAGTTTTAGGTGTACAATATATTAACATTTTGCTGAATTCTTCAGGATATTTACACTGGCAATAAGTTCTTCCAGTGTTATTTTCTTAATGATAACAGGTGTTGCTCATATACTGCCTACTCAGTGAATGCTCTTCTCTTGAGATCTCCAGTTGGCCCATGCACTTATCAGTCGGCATTTTCAATAGGAAATTATAACTTGGGGCCAAATTAACTTGCCTCCAGGAGCTGTGCTGTTATTGAATTATTAGATATAATAGCACCATTAATGAGAGCCCTTGCTGAATGCTGTGTTGTGTGAGGTTTATGTTATGGTTTGATTTGAAAAGTTACCAAATGCTTGTGATAAGGTTGCAAGCTATACAGCATCACATGGGAAAACATTCTTGTTTGGATCTAAGCATGTTTTTGATTATATGAATTCTGAGTTCTGGACCACTTTCCACACCATCTGCAGCCAATCTGCATAGCCTGGGAAATTCAACCAGACATCTTGCCCATCTGTAAAACCAGAACTGCTCTGTTACTGTTTCACCCTAATTAATGGGGTTTATTTCATTTGCTTTTTTGTTTACTGCTAGTCCTGCTCTCTAAATCCCATTAGAAAGAGTACAGACTAGTTTCAGTACCTGAATAAAATGCTTTTAGAAGTATAATCTAAATTATCTTAAAAAAAACCCCAAAACTTGATAAATTAAATATGTAAAATTGGGTGGACATGGCAGATATGGGAATATATACATTTTGTATGGGAACATATACGTTTTGTAGTTCCAGCCTTAAATAAGTAACTGTTTCCAAAATCTCTTTTTAACTTATGAAAAACTGGCATTGCATCTAGTTCTAGGAAATTAGATAATGATGTTGCTCAAAACAGGTACATTAAAATCAGTGTTAAAGAAGAACAGGGTAGGGGATAGTAGAAGGCTAGAGAAGCACTGCCTGATTTGAAAGAATATAAAAATAATATTAAGAATGGGGCTTGTGCTGCTGATTTGTATCAGCTAAATATAAAAGATAAAGCTATTCAATCTGTTTGTCTGAGATAATCCACATTTTCTAGGCTGTGCTTTTTTATTAAGAATAACAGAGTTGCAGAGGAAGGAAGAGTCAGTGTTAGAAGAACAGGGTAGGGGATAGTAGAAGGCTAGAGAAGCACTGCCTGATTTGAAAGAATATAAAAATAATATTAAGAATGGGGCTTGTGCTGCTGATTTGTATCAGCTAAATATAAAAGATAAAGCTATTCAATCTGTTTGTCTGAGATAATCCACATTTTCTAGGCTGTGCTTTTTTATTAAGAATAACAGAGTTGCAGAGGAAGGAAGAGTGAGAAGATGGACTTAAGACATTTCTATTACCACATCCCAAAACTGCTTTGAGAGATCTGAGCTTGCTCAGAAGCACCATTTGTTTTCTGAGCTGCTGCACAAACAGAATCAAAACCCAGCTGTTGCTAGGCTAATAAAAACTATGTTAACCAAACAACAGAAAATGTTAAAAGAAACCCCCAAAACATGTGCTTTGTCCTTTGGTTTGAATTGCAGCTATAAACTGGTTGCCAGTTACAAACAATTTCCATTTCTAACAAAAGCTCAGTTTCCTCTCTTCATTGTTCCATGCTTAGACTGAAAAAATTCCTGACTGAGATCTTTTGTAGGACTACTAAATCGATAGATTTGTGAAACTAGAGGAAAATCCCTTTGGCTCTTTTAGAATCATAAAATCACACACACACGCACACACACCTTTCTAGCCCTTGGTGATCTTGAAGGGATACAGTCTCTGGAGAGAGTAGGTCAGGTGTGGGCAGCTGATTTTTCAGAAGTGTTTTATGCAGAGATTTCATTATACCTACATAAAGCCAGAGAAAATCCTTCCCTAGGTCAGGCATCTGACCTAGGGTTACAGGATGTGATTATTTTTGTGCTCTTCCAGGTAAAGGCACTGCTTAAGCACCCGTAGCTTTGGAAAGGACCCTTGGGGACCGGCAGCAGGCAAATCCTGCCTGTGACACAAGACCAGCACCTTCTTGCTGTGACTCTGTGTGCTCCACCTTAGCCAGACATAGAAAATTGGGATTTTAAGTATGAGAGGCTGCAGCACATTGCCCAGCACATGTGCGTGCACCCACTCTTTACAGGCTTGTTTCTTAACTAAGCCCCATATTGTGGCTTCTGCAGAGCAAAACCTTTAAAGCAAAAGATGAATGGGTCTAATACAGATTTTCAGTGAGTCCAAAAAAATAAATACTGTTTTAATGAGCTCTTTTTTGGACTCTCAGCTCCTTAGGGCAGTTATTCCCCCTTATGAATGTCTGGAAATTGCTGAGCACTTTGTGGTCACTACCATCAACAACTAATGAATAAAAATGATGGTGATTATATCACAAGAACCAGAACTCTAAAAAGCTTTAATCACAACAATGTAACAGATTAATTAGAATGTCCAAAAAACAGAAACAATGCATCTGATTTTGAGATGCTTGAGTGGGAATTTTTACAAGTGTACAGAGAATTTTAATAACATGGAAAATCAATTATAGTTATAAGAGGTATAATAATCATAAATAAATGATCATAAGTAAATGTTAATGCCAACTCTGATATAATGCCTTGCGTCAGTGGATCTCAAAGCACTTTATAAAGGAAGTATTCATTAGCATCATAATGAAAACCAAATTAGTTTTGCTAATTTGCCTTATGTGCAGGTCTGTATGATCAGGGTAGAAAAGCAGATAGTAGTGTGTGCAGGTGAGTCAGTAATTTAACTTATTTATTGGGGTGTAGAAAGTGAATCATGGGAGCTGAAATGTTTTGCAAGCCTAACAAAGAAAGGAAAAGATGAAAAAAAGAAAATGCTCTGGTTTGATCTGGATATGGTAAACTGCAGTGGATAAAAAAGGAGCAGTTGGGCTTTGCCCAGTTTTAAATTGCCTAAACGTACTTCTAAAAGTTATGAGGTTGTATATGATTAAGCAATTGACTTCACACATGTGCAATGGAATACTCTGCCCTGTTTTCAGTAGTTTAATCACCTGGGGCCTGCGGAGTCCTGGTAAATCCATTTGCAAGACATCACGGAAGCAGCATTGGAGAAAAACTTTGAGAATGGCAATCCAGAGGGACTGCTTATTTTCTGTTTCCTGAAACGTACTTAGATTTTTTTCAGTTTGACCTAAGATTTCCTATGTTCACCCACAGAGCTGTGGTGTATGTCTATAGAACATGTAGTGCAGAAACTTCCTCTGAAGCACCATAATCATAGAAACAAACTCTGTCACAGATGCCTTAGAGAAGTGTCTTGTATTCTGGTCACATGTTTTCCAAAGGAACATTTTTATGCTGGGAAATGCTATGTCACTTCAACAGTTTGGGGACAACTTTTCATTTGGGAATAGGGTTTGCCTGCTATTCTTTTTCAAAAGCTTTTTCATTTTTTAAAGGGTTTTTTTTCTTAATCTGTCTGGTTTTATTATTGTACATTTAATTTGGAAACTCAAAAAGTTGAAAATGAAGCAAAAAAAGTATTGATTTTGTTGAAACTATATTCCAGTAAGTCAAAAATAACATCTCGTCTCTTAAAATTTCCTTTTGCGGAGTATTATAGAATTATCTCTTTTTTCCCTTTGTTTGTTTGTTTCCCCAATCTGGAAGAAAATTGCATAGGAGACTTGTGGAATTTTCCATTAAGTTGAAGTTCCAGCTTATTAGCTCCCTGGTATAGGCATCCAAGTGAGAAATTTGGAGTGAGTGTATTCAGACAATTAAGCTTCATTTTCTGATCCCTAATTGCACACACACAGAGGGATTTAATTTAAACATGAGTTCCTTCAGTGCTAGCAGTTGTGTGACCTGTTGTTTGACTCATATTTTTATTGAACAGATCTTTGCTTAGGACTTTTTTGTGAATTGTTCATCTGAGCTCTTCATAACACACTTTCTGCTTCACCTTGTTCACAGTTCCCAGGTTTAAAACCATACCCATCTTAAGCTGAGTTTTCTGTGTGACACCTGCTGTAAAGATGCCATGGAACATCTCTTTCCAAGTCCCTTTGCTTGAAGACATCGGCAGCTGTAACTCATAATCTCTTCATACAACCTGGAGAAATCTCTGAAAGCATTTTAGGGATACATAAGGACCTTGACCTAAGTTAATTTAATAGGCAATATTTATGGACCCTAGCTTGTAATGACAGAGTATTTTTTCCCTCAGCAGCTGTGTGTTTTACTCCCTTGTGCCATATGCTGTTATTTTCACCCATAGAAATTGTGATTAAAATGCTGTTCAAAAAGAATGATATCCTTTCACATGGGTTTTTGACCACTCTCCATCTGGAGGTCTCAGGGAGACCTTCAGCATCTCCATCTGGTACAACATTGTATCTCCTTGCTAAACACAGATGGAAGAGGGAAAAGAGTTTCTACTGATCAAACTCATATGAAGGCTGAGGAAACAAGAGATTCAAAAGCATTCGCATAGTAAGGAGCACTTCAAGAAAGATTAGGGAAATTCTTCAGACATTTATCACAAACTAGCCTCCAGATGCTCACTCCAATCTATCAGCATCCTCTGTTAAGTCAAGCCAAATCCCTTTCATCAAAATCCTGCCTTGGCTAGCTCTTAGGAAAGCAAAGACAAATAAACGGGGTGAAGGCATTGAGGCAAACAGCGACGTGTGATTTTCCATATTGTTTAAATGCTTGAAATTTCATGGTGCAGTTTTGCCTGTGCCCCCTACCAGTGTACCAGATCATGTTTGGACAGGCCAGGGACCATACCAGATAGACAGTTTTCCCAAGCCCATCCTGTTTTGCAGGGGAAAGAAATTTAGCTGGATGGACATCAGCTGTGCATGCCACTTGCCCACAGTGTCAGAGGTCAGGCCCTAGCCCTGTCTGCTAGGCCTCTTTTCTACTATAGACACAGCCAGGAAGACCACACGTGTAATGAAGAGGCTAATTTGCAATGTAATGAGATTTTATAGACTCCCTTTGAGGGTCCCTGTGCCTTAACTCTCCATTCTGCAGGAAGGAAAGTCTTCTGAGATTCAAAAGGTCATTCAGAGGTGGGGGGGAATCTGCTGTGGGATGGAGCATGTGTGAAAAAGTGCCATAGATAGCCTGAAATAGATTTTTTTGGCTTATTTTTCCTGGATGATTTTAAATGATCTAGAATTGGTTTCTCCCAGGGCTTTCGGGAGCCTGCGGTGACGTGGATATTCTCTACTTGAAGTAGTTCTGCGTCTGCTTGGGCCAGAGCCCCTGCTGTATGCAGGCTAATGTCATACATGTCTCTTTTGTACATGCCTTCATTGCTGCTCTCCTTAAACACGGACAGGTAATGCAACCCCAGCTGAATGTGGTCCATGAATGTGGCCTATTCTTAATGTTTTTTTGGGATTCCATGGATATCAACAGCACCAGACTGAACTGACATACTTAATGCCCATTTCTTTGCGAGGGGCTGGATCCAGAGCAGTGATGGCTGCCTCCCGAAAGGGAGTGAGCATGCTCTGAGAAGGCAGTGGGAGGCCAAAGACCTCAGCATCTCTAAGACGGGGCCCAGCATGGTGCAGAAAAAGCACTGTTTCCTACTAGCATGTACCTAATTGTATTGAATTGTAGTACTATTTCTACAGTGAGATAAGTTAATGAACCTCAGCTGATTATGCCCTAGTTTACTTAATAGTTCACATTATTATTTAAATGTGAAGCAGTAAGTATGCCAGCCTATAATTGTTTTTACTATTTCTCTTTTTTATTATAGTGCAACTGTAGTATGTGGTTTAATTATGTTTTACTCTATATGTAAATGAAGAGAATGGTCTCTTTTTTTGTCTTACATGCAATGGTATTAGGGAAGGATTAGCAGCCAATTGGGTAAGGTCCAGGAGTGGGAGATGGGGGAGATGCAGCAGGCAATCTGTAAGCGACCTTGACCAAGCCATGTGGGCTGCATTTTTTGAAGCAGGAGACCAGAGATCAGTGCACTGAGCAGCCCTCTGCCTTTTTTTGTGTGAGAGGCTCTTCTCTGCTGCCAAGGAGAACTGAGCAGCATGGTGTGAAACAGAGATACAGCTGTGAATTGGCTATAGATTTAGAAGTTAATGGATAGTTTTTCAGCCCTGCTGAGTGCCCAGAGCTCCTGTTCTCTTCAGGGGAGTCGAAGCTGTAGAAAATCAGGCCACTGCTTTAGTTGCCTAAATAAAGATTTAGTTTCCTGGCTGTTATGAGCCTCAGTTCCAGCATACCCGTAAAGAGGATAACAGTCCTCTGGCGAAATATTGCTGCTTAGAAATGTCACGGTTGTTTCTTCACCACAAATCACATCCACCTGGAAACTATTTGGGAAGAGCAGGGAGAGCATGGAAACCTGCCTGCCATCAAAGCACAGGCCTCTGCCACTAACTCTGGAGTGACACGCTTGGCACAAATGCCTTTGTTGGATCATGTCTGGCTCTGAAGCTCTCAGGTAGTAGCTTTCCATGTGTGTTCTAGTCTCTTGTCTTTGTGCCAGTGCTGTCCTATCTCTGACTAATGAGTGGTTTTAGCCAGTAGGCAAGTTTCTGAAGCTAACGGGTTTTTACCTAGCAGTGTAAGCAGATGAGAAGTTGAGGTCCATACTCATAATCCTGTGGTTTCTGAAGCTAACGGGTTTTTACCTAGCAGTGTAAGCAGATAAGTTGAGGTCCATACTCATAATCCTGTGGCTGGCCTAAGGCAGAGGGAGTGCCTGGCAGCAGGAGGGGAGGAGGGTGTAGAGACATGCAGAGCAGATGGAGAATGGAGTCCTGTGGGACCACCGGTAAAAAATACCCCAGGCGCTCTGTCAGTAGCTTTTCTACAGGATTTCAGGTGAATAAATTCCAGAAATGCTCTGAGATTTGGCTGTAAGAGTCTTACAAAATTACCCCATGTCTTTAAATCTGAGGGAAAAGAGTCTGCATTGATTTTATTGTATTTTGCAGTTAATAAACTGTTTGTCACATAATTAGTGGCTGTGTTGTAATTTACATATGCAAGCGGGGAAAATAAAAGTAGAGAGAATATTCGGCCTTAATTAGTACTCCTTAAATGCTAGGTGCTTACATATGCAACCATACTGGAGCATTGGAATACATGATGATTACTACCATTATTTCTCCTCCTGGAGATGAAATCTGTCATAGAATCATTGAGGTTGGAAAAGATCTCTAAGATCATCGAGTCCAACCATCAACCCAACACCACCATGCCCACTAAACCATGTCCCTAAGCGCCTCATCTACACGTCTT
>NW_008796056.1:1100203-1125273 GCF_000699145.1 Aptenodytes forsteri
ACCAGCACCCCCAGGTCCTTTTTCGACAGGCAGCTTTCCAGCCCCTCTTCCCCAAGCCTGTAGCGTTGCATAGGTTTGTTGTGGCCCAAGTGCAGGACCCGGCACTTGGCCTTGTTGAACCTCATACAGTTAAATGTATGTCTAATAAGTCTAAAATGGTATAAATATACCCGGTGTGATAAGGCAGACGGGGCTGAAAGGCATTCACAACATGGGGGAGCTGATGAATTTTAGACCAACTTTTTTACTCCCTGATACATGAATTGCATTCCTTATTTTTGAAAAGGACATAAACAAAACCAGAAGCTGATAGGATGCTGATTGTTTTGCCTTTCTCCTGATCTCACCAAATACCCACTTGCTCCTCAGTGTATATTGTTGTAATTCACTTTGTCCTTATAAGTCATCCAGTTCAAAGCTAATGGTTTATCCTATAGAAAGAACAACAGTGCCAAAATCTGAAACACTTATTTTGTTTTATCACTATGGTTCTTGTATAAGTGTGGCCTCTGCCTGGAACTGCCATCTCCTACTCTGTCTCAGTGACCGGTGTCATCTGATCCTTTCTGCTGTACCAAATCTGTCTGATCACACAAGCGGAGTTTCAGAGGACACCAACAGCTATTGTCAAAAATCCAGGCTCCAATTGTGAACAGATTTTATGAAGTCTGACATGAGGGCTCACACTGTCTTACTGTCCCCAGCTTGTCAGAGCAGGCAATAGGCATTTTTCTCTATTTTTATCAGGGAACAGTAAATTCAAACCTAGCAGTAACTGCTGCCAACCCTACCTGCTGCACAAAGCTAGTTGTTTTTAGTTAAGAGTTGTTTTGCAAGAGGAAAATGAGAACTGCAATCAAATGCTTATTTGGGGAGGTAGAGGAGGGTAGAGGGAGGGAAAGGAGGGAAAGAGATTACAAGACATTACAGTCCAGCAGAAAGAGATTGTTGTGCTACACTGGAAGCACAAGAGAGATTTCTGCTTTGTAGAGTTACAGCAGAAAATAAAGATGCATTAAACAGACTTCTGATTTTGCATTGCTGCCATTTTTGACCTCCACAACTGGGATGACCCCAGGAATGCAGAGTTTTTAAGGTGGGTTTTGCAGCTTCGGAGGAAATGTCTGTTTGTACATGTGAAAATAGAACTCCCTGAAGAGAGAGGGAGAGTTGCTTTTTGGGAAACTTGACTCATATTCTTAGAAGCTAAAGACACCTAATGAAATATAACAAAAAAGCAAATATCTTTCCACACCTATTTCTATTGCGGCACAGTTATGTAGTCTGGATATAATAGAAGTGCTTGGGAAAAGGTACCCTTTGATTATTACTTCAGGGTTTTAAAGTGACAAGCCGTAAAGGGTGAAGACTGACTCTTTGATCTTAAAAAGCTTGAAAAGAGGGAGCTTTACTCTGTTCAGATAATTTCAGGTAATTGTAAGTAATCCGAATTGAGTCTTGGGGCTGCAGGGCTTTACATAAGTGATTCGCATTTGAAGAGGTTCTGAATAAACATGAATTCATATTTCAGGAGCCTTTTTACAGTATTAGACACTTTCAATAAACTTTGGTTAACCCTCCCAGGCTGAGGCAGGAGACAACAAGCCCACTGTGGAAGAGGCATCAGCCTACAGGAGAAATGATGACAGAAGCTAGAAGGATGAAGGAAAAGGCTGTGGTTATGTTGTGTGTTAATGCTAGCCAGATCTGCAAAAGATGCTGCCTTTTCTTTTGCACCTGGGGAATGGACAAGTCAAGGAGCATTATTAAATGAGCTAGCGTCAGCAGGAAGCATAAACTCAGGAGCTTTGGAGAGCCTTGTCCTACTGAGATTTGTGGGGGTGCAAAATGCCTCATTGTCCACCTTACAGAGACAGGTGTCCATGATGCTGGTGTTCAGTACTGAATGTCTTGTGGCTGCAGCCTGTCTGCAGCTCTGCAGCACTGCGATCAGATGTGGACGCAATGTTCAAACAACCTGATCTCTGCTGGACACAAGGCCTTTGGGTCTTGGGAGGTTTCGTGAAGCAGAATCAGAGAGATAGCCAGGGACAAACTGTGCCTCAGTTATAAATCCATTTACAGAGGCGGCCTTGAAAGCTTGTCAGCTGTGGAAGGCAGACACCTGTGCTCCATCAACAGAGTCACTGGACCCTCTGAAGGTAATGACTAGACTTGGTATAAAGAAGCATTTATCAATAGTTAATGCTCCTGTTAGGCTGGACATACAAAACAACACAGGTGCAAGAACACTGGACCTCTTGCTAGTGCTGAAAGACTTTGCTTTGGCATATCTAGCTGCCAGTGTGGTCTCCAGCTCCACATAAGGCACTAAGGGTCCTGTTACAATGTACTAGGAGAGTTAGTGTCTGTCTGGAAGACAGAGATACCTATATTGGCACAAATGAGATGTGGACTAATTCTCATCCACCTAGAAAAAGAGACATCTAAGAAAAGTTTTGTTAGAGATCTACAAAAACATGAGTGGTATGAAAAAGATGATAAACAGAGTGTGTGATCATTTTCTTTTCCAATATGAGATTTAGAGGGCATCAAAGGGAAACCTGCAGACAAAACCATCAAATGGAGCTGGCTTTTCATGCAACATGTAGTTAAGCTGTGGAACTCATTGTGACAGGATGTCATGGATGCGGCAAGATTTAGTGAGTTCAAAATGGGATTAAACAGTTAACTGAAGGCCAAGAAAACCAAAGGCACCACCTCTGTTTTTGAAAACTCTTAACAGGAAAATCAGTGGAGACTGGGAAGCTATTTTTTGGGGACGTATTGCCCTGTTTGCCTTGGTTTTAAACTATTGCTTGGGCATCCATTTCTAGCTACTGTTTTAGACAGGACATTAGAACAGAATGGGCCTTTGCTCTCTCTTGACCACTTCTAACCCCCATGAAGAAGCAGCCCTCTGAATGGTTTCTGATCCAGTATCTGAGATCCTGCCTGTTGGACTATGGGATGGTGTTAACTTCGTCAGAGGATGTGGGGAGGCTCCAGCTGACACACCACAGCTTGACCAAGCAGCTGTGTCTGACATGTTGGGTTCTGGAGTGGGAGAAGGGCCATGGTGGTGAGATGAAAGACCTGTGCCCAGCCAACGTTGGACTCCTCTGGGGCACAGCACAGAGTCTTAGAAGTGGCTGTAGGATACAACAGGCTGTACATCATCTCTTGTGTAAGGTTTTCACATTCATTAGTGACTTTTTATTTTTAAGAGCTGTAGCAAGTTCTAATTTCATTCTTAAATAACTTTATTTTAGAGCATTTTATCTATTTATTATCTATTTTTTTATTTATTTTGCAAAGATTTTAGTCTCCTCAAGTTTTCTAGAGATGCCAAACACTTCCAAATCAGATGAAGCACACATCAGGGACTCCCAGCACAGCAGCTACTTTAATTCAGTTCTACACTTGAAGATAATTAAAATAACTGCTGGCTGGGAAGTTGAATCTGATTGTAAGGTTTTCAAAGAAGACAAGCTTGCTTTAGTGCCCTGGGGAAGAGATTCCAAACCTTCTCTATTGAGTCCAAGGGGAAAAAAAAAAACCACATTTTTCTTCAGGTTGAAACTGTGCCCCTAAAACCAAATTTGTACATGTTAGTATAGAGAGGAGGTGGATTTTTTGCAATGACTTTGGTTTTTATCCACAAAAAGATTTTTGGTGTTCAAAAAGTTTTTAAAGTAAACAGACCAGATCTGATCTGATCTTTTCTTGGGATGTTCAGAGAAGGGTGGATTAGCAGGGGTTAGGTGTGGGCATGGCTAAAGGTGGAAAATACGGAGAGAAAAACTGACACTAGTATTCATCTATGCCTGCTTTCCTAGTTTGATGCAATTCAAAGTTGAAGAGTTTGATCTGAATCACCACTCACATAGACCCAGAGAAGCAATAAAGTGTTTTAAATGAAACCAAGCATTTAGAGAGTACTCAAAGTCAATTACACTGTCACAATTTGAGGGGCAGTAATTTACTAAAATAGCATTAACTCAATCTCTTGAAACTGTCTGGCCATAATCTAATGTTTCTCCTTGTTTGCAGCCTTTAAATCAAATCTAGACAGATAAAAAAGGCATTGAAGGCTCACTGAACAATATTTCTGGGTGGCTGAAAATTCTGTAGTTACTACAATATGAATCAAATGGGAAGACAGGGTGAGAAGGCACCTCCTGTGAATAGGGCAGGGAGCTTTCTGCTGGACAGTCTTTCTATTGCATTATATATACTGGAAAATAGTTGGAGAACATCTGATTTTGTCGTGGTTTAACCTCAACCAGCAATTGAGCACCACACAGCCGCTCGCTCACTCCCCCCCTGCCCCGGTGGGATGGGGGAGAGAATCAAAAGGGTAAAAGTGAGAAAACTTGTGGGTTGAGATAAAAGCAGTTTAATAATTGGAATGAAATGAAGTAAAATAGTAATAATAATAATAATATTAAAAGAATATATAAAGCAAATTATGCACGATGCAATTGCTTACCACCTCTGACTGATGCCCAGCCAGTCCCCGAGCAGCGGTCCCCCCGGCCAGCTTTCCCCCAGTTTATGTACTGAGCATGACGTCCCATGGTATGGAATGTCCCTTTGGCCAGTTGGGGTCAGCTGTCCTGGCTGTGCCCCCTCCCAGCTTCTTGTGCACCTCCAGCCTTCTCAGTCGGTAGAGCATGGGGAGCTGAAAAGTCCTTGGCTAGTGTAAGCATTACCTAGCAACAACTAAAACATCGGTGTGTTATCAACTTTGTTCTCATCCTAAATCCAAAACACAGCACTGTGCCAGCTACTAGAAAGGAAATTAACTCTATCCCTGCCGAAACCAGGACAGATTTGTACTAAGAAATAGAATCAAGAGGAGTTGTGAAATATGAATGGAAATCTGTGTAAGTAAGTCCAAAGTCATTGTTTGAAGAGGAATGGTTTGGAAGCTGGGCTACAGTCGTGGTATTTCTCCTTAACGCATGAGTCATTCCATGCACAACTGCTTCAAAGTGAACATGCAGGAGAATGAAATGGGCACATTGAAGAAAGATGGTTTTGGATCACTGAATCAAAGAGACCATGCACGTGTCTTTCTTTCTGAAGTGAAGACAAACTATCAGAATGGAGGCAGACTATTGCTCAGCATGTGTATTTTGCTCTTCAGCTCACCTGTTTATGCATCTATTAAAATATTATAATTCTATACTAAGGTAATTATCAGTCTACAGCTTGATGATATTCCGGTATCATTCAGTGCATCAGAAAAAAACACATCTATTTTCTTAAATTATTTCACACTTCATTTCAGAAGTTGCCAGTTTTTTATGTATTCTCAAGGGCATTCTCATTACAGTTATATTTTTGTCTGTAATGTCAAGAAACAGGAAATTTCTTTAGGATTCAAATGATGCTCATACGGTGATTTTAACGGAGAGTTATTAAATCTTGGTGGGTCACTTTTATTATTATAACACATCTTAGAACTCTAGAAGGTCTTAATACTTCAGGCTGTTAATGCAGTGAGAGCAAGCCTATATAATACAATATTTAAAACATATAAATAAAGTTGCACCTCTGCTGAGTATTAAAGTTCCATTCTTAGAAGAAAAAAGGGTGTATGCTTTCATGCCTGTCCTGGTTTCAGCAGGGATAGAGTTAATTTCTTTTCTAGTAGCTGGTACAGTGTTTTGGATTTAGGATGAGAACAAAGTTGATAACGCACCGACGTTTTAGTTGTTGCTAGGTAATGCTTACACTAGTCAAGGACTTTTTAGTTTTCCATGCTCTACTGACTGAGAAGGCTGGAGGTGCACAAGAAGCTGGGAGGGGGCACAGCCAGGACAGCTGACCCAAACTGGCCAAAGGGACATTCCATACCATGGGACGTCATGCTCAGTACATAAACTGGGGAAAGCTGGCCGGGGGGGCCGCTGCTCGGGGACTGGCTGGGCATCGGTCGGCGGGTGGTGAGCAATTGTACTGTGCATCACTTGCTTTGTGTATTATTATTATTATCATTTTATTTCAATTATTAAACTGTTTTTTATCTCAACCCACGAGTTTTTCTAACTTGTGCTCTTCCAATTCTCTCCCCCATCCCACCGGGTGGGGGGGAGTGAGCGAGCGGCTGCGTGGTGCTTAGTTGCCGACTGAAGTTAAACCACGACAATGCCCTAATCAAAATCCAGCTAAATTTACTGCACTGGGGCTACTTTAATTTACTGCATTTGCTGGAAATATCTTTGTTTCAGCTCTACATATGGGATGACAGTGCTGTTTCAGGTGTGCATGTGTTGTCTGTGTTATGCAATATCGTTGTGCAAGATACACATTCGCTTGCAGGTAAAACTGAAAGCTAGACTGGGAATAGTTTCATAGCTTGTTGGTTAGAGGTGCACAGGCATTAAGGGGTTATATCAGATTCCAGTACTTGCACCAACTTATATTAAGGTATTTATACAAAGAGAGGACTTTCATCACCTTAGGCACATGCCATGCCACGATCACTTACTCATCTTAATTCCATGAATTGCCTTTAAATCCCTGTGGGAATCTAGGCTGTAGAACTGATAGTCTCCTCTCTCAATCAGCTCTCTCAACATTTCCAAATTTTTTGGTCTTGCCAACTGAAGCATATTGCCGGGCTTCTGTTGGTTTGTGGTTTTCCATTCTTTGGAGTTTGGTGTCAGCATGTCAGGACTGTTCAAGCGTCAGAAATTGACTTTTGGGTGACTGTAACTGATGGACTTTTAAAACTTGTTTGTGCCATAACAGGCACCTGTGTGAATGTAGCATTCTGATCATTCAAGGCAGATGGACAAGGTGGGGTTCTGTTTTCCTTTCATACTGACAATGCTCATTGTACATTGTTGGAGCCTTGCACAGAAAGAGAAGTCGTCTTGGCATCTGCCTCACCAAATGCACAAATACCACTACGGGTATGATTTTATCTCTTAATTCAAAGTTCTTCATGCATCCACCCTAATTACATTCTCAGTGCTTAAAAACAGGAGTTTATATTAATTTTATTTTTGATGGACAATCATACATATCCTCTAGTCGCTTGTGTTAAATGACGATACATTCTAGGTAACCAGTAACTGGCTTGTAATGGACAGAGTCTTTTTGTATGTGAGATATTGTATTTGGTTAAGTGGATGTCTCATAAATATTAAGAACAGGTTGCAAGCTGAGAAGGGAAACAAAAACATGAGAAATATAAAAAGTAAAATAAAAAGTGAAAATTTTGGGATTTGTACTTTCAAAGCTGTATTTATGAAAAATATACTGATGAGAATCAGACAAAGCATGGATAGAAGGGATCAGGAGGGCAGTAAAATATAAAAGTACAATAGAAAAAAATCTCTATTCTTCTTGCTATTACCAGTATTTCACGGTTTAAAGTTTAATTGACATTGATATTTCTTTAATGTTCTAATGGCATTTATGGTTGGCCATCTGAGGGCAGAATTTGGCTTTCATTATACACATTTTTTGCCATGCTTTTAAGCAGATAAATCAGATTAGATTTCTCTGAAGAAAACTAGAGGTCTTCTCCCTTCTATAGGCCTGTTCCCTACTTACATGCTAAGTATTTTCTACATTCTTGTGTGTTGTTAAGGATCATAATATACATTCTTGTCAAATAAACTCACCTAACAAAGAATAAACAGTCATCTTAAAAAGCCCATTCTCATTTCTAGCTGTTCCTTCACATTACCGTACAATCATAGAAGAGTTTGGGTTGGAAGGGACCTTTAAAGATCATCTAGTCCAACCCCCCTGCCATGGGCAGGGACATCTTTCACTACATCAGGTTGTTCAAAGCCCCATCCAACCTGACCTTGGACACTTCCAATATTGGGCATCCACAACTTCTCTGGGCAAACTGTTCCAGTGTTTCACCACCCTCAGCGTAAAAAATTTCTTCCTTATATCTAGTCTAAATCTACTCTCTTTTAGTTTAAAACCATTACCCCTTGTCCTATCACAACAGGGACTACTAAAAAGTCTGTCCCCATCTTTTTTATAAGCCCTCTGTAAGTATTGAAAGGTCTCCCCAGAGCCTTCTCTTCTCCAGGCTGAACAACCCCAACTGTCTCAGCCTTTCTTTGTAAGAGACATGTTCCAGCCCTCCTCTGGACCTGCTCTAACAGGATCCGCTTTTCATGGCCCTCTTCTGAGCCACTCTAACAGGTCCATATCTTTCTTGTACTGGGGATCCCAGAGCTGGATGCAGTACTCCAGGTGGGGTCTCACAAGGGCGGCATAGAGGGGGACAATCACCTCCTTCAACCTGTTGGCCATGCTTCTGTTGGCTTTCTGGGTTGCAAGCGCACATTGCTGGCTCATGTCCAATTTTTCATCCACAAGTACCCCCAAGCCCTTCTCTGCAGGGCTTCTCTCAATCCGTTCATCCCCCAGTCTGTATTGATGCTGGGGATTGCCCTGACCCAGGTGCAGAACCTTGCAGTTGGCCTTGTTAAACTTCATGAGGTTCGCACGGGCCCACTCCTTAAGCTTGTCAAGGTCCCTCTGGATGGCATCCCTTCCCTCAAGCGAATGCACTGTACCACTCAGCTTGTTGTCATCTGCAAATTTGCTGAGGGTGCACTCGATGCCACTGTCTATGTCATTGATGAAGAGATTAAATAGTGTTCATCCCAGTACAGACCCTTGAGGGACACCACTCGTTATAATTTCCTGGTTGGACATTGAACCATTGACTGTAACTTTTTGGACACGGCCATCCAGCCAAGTCCTTATCCATCTAACCATCCATCCATCCAACTCATATCTCTCCAATTTAGAGGTAATGTTGTGGGGGACCATATCAAAGGCCTTACAGAATTCTAGGTAGATGACATCTATAGCTCTTCCATTGACCAGTGATGTGGTCACTCTGTTGTAGAGAGTGCTGTTCTCTATTGAATTTTTAACTTATATTCACCCATCAGAACCATTTATTTGGTGTGGATACAAGAACAGCTGGTTGGAAGAGATAGGGCAGCTGAAGAAAAAAATGATAATGAAATTATGATCTAAGAGATGACCTGATCTTAATCTATTCAAGGAGAAATTTTCTGGTGCTATTTTTAGTGACCTATTTTGTGCATAAGAGGGTGGTGAAACACTGGAACAGGTTGCCCAGAGAGGTGGTGGATGCCCCATCCCTGGAAACATTCCAGGTCAGGTTGGATGGGGCTCTGAGCAACTTGATCTAGTTGAAGATGTCCCTACCCACGGCAGGCAGGTTGGACTAGATGACCTTTAGAGGTCCCTTCCAACCCAAACTATTCTATGATTCTATGATAAATCATACTCAAAGGGTCTACTGTTAGTGATGACTAGATCTCTTATGACTGTATTCCTCCCTCGTGCAGATGTGCACCAATGGAGACCTAAAATTAAGTGCCTTAATATAGACTCAAACACCACCTTGACTGTCAGAAGAGATTGCTAAATAATCCAGTAGATTCTCCATAGTACAACTGGTTTAAAACAAGCTGGGATGTTACTTCTTCAGAAAAGTTTAATCAAAATAGTGATAGAGGGCCTGTTACAGAAACAACTGGATAAAATTCCACGGCATGGGTTATTCAGTGTTCAGATTAAATTACGCTATTTATTCTTCCTGGCCTTAAAATTTTATAAAATATGAATTATACAAATGACATGATCAGATATTATAAGAACAAAAAACTATGAAATATGGTATGATACAAAGTAATTAAGAAAGCTATAAAAGTTATTTAATGATAAATGAACTATAAGAGTCTTACTTTAAGAGAATGGAGAACTTTAAAGGAGAAACTTTTATTTTTTGAGATAAATATTCTCTTCCATTTTAATTAATTCTTATTGCATCAATACATGTTGTGGCAGTTTTATAAATCGCAGCTGTCTCTTTTACATGCAATATGGAAATACTTCCTCTTGAGGCTTTGTGGGTTTGTATGTAAATAGCTCTTTAAACACACATAAGTATGTAGGTATTTCAGATTCGTTTTCCACACAAGTATATATATTTAAAAGATCTTCTTTTTCATTTCTTTTTCTTTGCAAAATACCAGTACTGCACAGGGATTGACAAGTTAGTGGAAATCTAATCAACTTCCACACATGTTCTATGCCAGTGGAGCTTTGGCAGCTCCTTTACAGGTCAAATATGAAGAGCACTGCATATGGAAAAGACATTTTAAACCTCTAGAAAACAGCCAAATTAAAACAGGTTTACTTGGGATTACATGAAGCCATGGCTGCAAGTCATGCTTCACTGTCCAAGTTTGAAGTCTCTGTCTTCTCCTGTTGAGCCATCAGAAGTATTTTAGAAGGTTTGCAAAAATCCTGTAATAATAAAACACAAGTTTTGCATCCTCAAAAGTAATAACTTTACATTCAGGTTTTTGAAAGCCTTTTGACAGCTGTCTGAGAACAGATTATTTAATTTTTAAAGGTTAAATTTATAAGCTTGTTGTAATAAGCTTTAGGAATGGAAATGTATGTGCGATATTAACTTCAGGCATCGATATAGACCATATATAAAAATTAAAGTCCAGATGGTGGCCCATTCAAAATGCCAACTTTCCACACAACATAATGGTGCAATGTTTTATTAGCATAAGACACATGACTCGGATGAATCAGGACCTATAAATTTTTTTTGAAGGAAATGGGACTCAGAATTTTGTGTTTATGTGTTTCCACTCGATTGTGCAGGGTGAGATGCAGCTGAGGACAAAGAACACAGTCCCTATCCCCAGTGCTTAAAGTCCACAGATAAGACAAGGGCAGGTGCTCATAAACGGCGAACAGCACCAAGAAGTACTGAAACAATACTTACCATCATGATCAGGACGCAGTAAGTTGTACAGAAAAAAACATTGTGGCATAACAGCTAAAACTTTGTGGGCACCACAGCAAAGTAAGGTCTTGGAGAGAGATTTACAGAAGAAGAAGGAAGTGGGTTTATAGATGTTTAAGGTGAGCTGCTCCCAAGCAATAGCAGTTTCAGAGGACAAAGGACACTATGATTCCTGTGAAGTGTGGTGACCTCAGTTCTCTCCCAAAATTTCAAATCTGCCTGAGTGCTAAAAAGGAGGAGAGGGACAAAGACTATCTGGGGCACTGGGGGTGAAGATGGGTAAATGACAGCATGGTGCCTCAGCTAAGGGATTCATGTGCTGGTGCTCTGGGGAAATGATAAATTAGGGAATAATCATTGCAGCAGCTTTCTGGATGGATACTTGTAGGCAAAGTGACCTGAACCCTGTGAGAAAGGCTGCTGTGTTAGCTCTGATGGGAAAGCAAAACTGTGGCAAGAGTCAGAGAATCAGATTACAGTGACTATAATGTTATCCCCAATGGTGTTGCAGGTAGAGGAAACCTGATTTCTTTTCTCTTGTTTCATTCTGTTCTAACTTTTACATTAAACCTAGTCATCAATATTAATGTTGTGCTAGTTTTGTATTATATTTGAGAATACGCACGTTAAATATTTAGTGACTGAATAGAAAAATGTGTGCTTGAACTTGAATATTTAGACTTGGATACTTAGACTTCTAAACTTGAGCTAGTCAATGCAATGAAGAGTGAGCTTTTCCTCTCAAGACAAGTGTTTGACCTTGACACAGCCTCTAGACAGCCTCTTTCTTTCTGGTGATGAAAGAGTTCAGGGTGGAGAGCTGATAGACATCTTGTTTGTCAACACTAAAATCAAGTGAGATGCAATAATTCCAAAGTTCTCTTACTTGGTTTCTTTTAGATCTCGCTTGCTGAGTTTTCAGCTTGATTCAGGATAATTCCTTGCTCTCTCTTTTTTTTAAACTCCCCCTAAATATCAGTACTGCTGACAGATGAGAAATCTTATTTTCCAAGCTTCATTTTGGGGAAAAAAAAAAGTTTTGCTGATAACTCATCTGTGGAAAGTCATGTGCCAAAATGTCAAACAAGAGCTCTACTAAACTGAAAGGCCTTGAGGAAGGGTACTATCTGTCTGCCATCTACTTTCTACCTGCATTTATCCTGAATGCTTAGTGATCCATAATCATTACTGAGTTGTGTTTCGCCCATCTCCTTATGTAGAAGAAAAAAAACCCTAATACTGTCCTACTGAGAAGAAACTGTAAATAGGAGAGATGTCATCTGTAACTTGATGAACATATCAAACTCACATGACTTGTCAGTGCACCCCGAGGTGGTGTTTCCTTCTGCTTTTTGTCCCCAGCTGTGCACTTCTACTGTTTCCCATGTACTAGAGCTGAAACTGAAGTGTGAGTCAGCTGGTCCAGATGATCTATAGAAAACTAACCTACCACACACACAAACAAATGAACAAAAAAGATTTCCATGAAATCTCCTTGTTTATCTAAATCCTCAAGGGGTTTATTTGATCTCACATGGGGAAGGAGACATAATGCACAGTTGATGGTGTGGAGTGAGGAGAAAGGAGAGGAGAGGGTGACTGTCTCTCTTGACAATGACCTGAAGTGTGACTGGATTAGGTGTAGTGTAAAACACCACAGATATCCTCTGGCTGAATCAAAACTCAATCACAATTCCTTCAAGTTCTACATTCTCTCTGTTAGACTATCCCTGTGATTTATTTTCATGGGAGTTTTGGCTAGAGATGAAGGGTCTTTCAGTGATGGGAGTACTTTCTGACGACAAGGCAGTTTTGTTTGATTTCCCCACACCACGATGACCTCTCCCTGAGTTTGTGTGTCTCTCCATGATCCTGTTGCCACAACATGATGCTTTGCTGCCTTGTGGAGCTGTCATAAAGACATGTTCAGTAAAGACTGGTGTTCAGACGTTGTTGGATATGGGACTTCATAGGTGTTGGACACCCACAGTTAAACTTCAGTGCGACTTATTTGGCAGCGTCAAGGATCAGATTCAAATTTTAGGGCCTCACTTACAAGTCCCTAGCCCAAGACCTTACCTAATCTCAGGTTGTTGTAATACATTCCCTGGTACTCAGACAAAAAAACAAAGAGAATGGCTAATGAACAATGTCTGTAATCAAGGGAGACAATGAATTCCGAACAGGTAGGTAAGCACAATAATGATAGTTAAAGCTTAAAGTAAAACTATAACCATAATAACTTTAATATCTTTTCCTCTGGAGAGGCAACAGCTAAGCCCTGGGTTACTTTCCCTTCCCACATCATTTTCAGCTGCACCTGGAGGTTGTTAAGCCTTTCCAGGTAGCAAGGCCAAATCTCAGGAGAGCTCATCATTTGGTGAGGGTCTAGCTGCCTCCTCTCCCTTGGCCACATACTGTTCCCTGCCATTTTAGGTTGTCCTTTTTGCTGCAAGCTCTGTCTTGCACCATTCCTTGCCTTGCTTTGGTATCTGCTCTGGCTCCCTCTATCAGATCTGAGAGTAGGTTTTGCTACTTTGCATCTTAAAAAAATACAGTTGTGAATTAAGACAGTCTCTCATGTCATAGATTCCAAGTAGTTTCTTTTATCTTCTGTCTTCTCAGGGAGGACTCATATAAAGTCTCCTCTTCTTCATCTTGGGATCACATGAAATTTTCATCTGGGTACTGGAGGTTGTTGCCCTCATCCCTGGGTCACCACTCAACCCATGCATGTCTGGACAGAGTTATCTGACCTGGATTTTTATACACAGTTACTACTATACTATTTTCTCCAATTTGGAACTCCCTTCTTAACAGAAAATAATCTTACCCACATTGACCCATGCAATCTAAGATGTTTAGGCCTGTCTTATCATTCCTTTTTTGTTTCTCTCCCTATAGCTTCACCAGAGGGTGACAGAGTGCCTTTCAATATTTGGACTCCCCTTCCTTTTCTTGGGATGGAGGGATGGTACAAAGGTGTTCCTTTTACCTTCTGGCTTTGGCTACCTGGCTACGCATGTGGCAACCATCATTATTGCCATACCTCACAGCCTTCCTCCTCTTCTCCACCTGCTCCTATCTCTTGCTGGTGTCCTACTCCCATGTATGACGCAGTACCTTTTGACCGAGGGGACCTGTGGCCAGGCAGTCAGCACATTTTACATACCTCAAAAATGAGACATAAAAATAATTGTCTTTCTGTGAGTAAGAAAGTGAAGGCAGTGCCAAGATTTCTTGATTGTCATTCATACACTTTAACCATCAGTCTGCCCTTTTTGCTCTGAAATCATTCATGGTACATACATGATAAATGTTTGTTAAACAAAATTTAGCTCATCACCTGGGTCATACATTTTCTAGCTTGTAGATAATAATTGTCAAAAATGACAAAAAGGCAGATGGGAAAAATGCAGGTAGAGTAGGTATTTATTTGTGTAACTTTCAGTGGATAAAGAAATTAAATAATTTTGAATATGTAATTTTGCTAATCACCAAATATATTTACATAATCCCTTTTTTTCACAGTGATTATAGGATTTATGTGGCAAGACTTACTTTGAAGCGGCATATTATTTATCTCTCCATTTGGTATTCCATTTTTCAGCATAGATGGGTTTCATTTCTGATTTTCTCTTGCATATACAATCACTTCTTTTCCTAAGCAGCACTGTTCAAAGCTGAGAGGTACTCTGGGGATTTAGCCTTACTGTACGTACTAGAATTCTAAGCTTTATGCAAAATTATTTGTTATCAGTGCTGAATACCCTAAAATAAAATGGCAGTTTCTAAGAGCTTCTGCAGTCTGGAGGATCTGACAGAGTAAAGAAACACAATATAAATGGTTGTGTTTTGTTCCCCTTCACACGCACCTCAGTGCCGTTTGTAGTGTCAACACATTGTCTTTGAGCTCTTGAAGACACTTGGGCAAATAATTTCTAATGATTCACTCCATAAATTTTGCCTAATGTTTGTGTTTGCAGGTAGGCTGCAAAGCTCAGGTCTCTTTAATGAAGTGTTTAAATACTCTGTAAAAGGGTGCCTCCTGCCTTCAATAAGACTAATCCCAAATTTGAAATTAAGCATGAGTTTAAAGCACCAAACCTTTTATGTGGCAGATCACCTGGCCCCCTCTGTAGTATGCAGAAGCCCCTCATAGTGACCCTAACTAAATGAAGGCATAGCAGCATAGCAATGAGCATGCTTTGTTTTGTCTCTGCAAAGATCCTTGGCATGACATGGTGAGTATTGCATATTTCAAACCAAGGGTCAAGAAAGCAGCTTTAAAGGTATCTGCCCACTGGGAAAGTTTTTCTGGCTTTCTGCTAGCCTATGCCTTTGAGGCATAAAAAGTTGTTTCTCTTCAAAATCTTAGTCTTTAGTATTGTAATCAGAAGCTGGAGCTATCTATCTAAGTGTCTGGTAAGTCTTTCCCTGATTGCTGGCCTTAATGTTATGCAGCAAGGAGTTTCACTGTCGCACCTCAGTGCCGTTGCAGTAATAGTACAGCTGTTGCCCCACAACGTGGCATTAATGGAGCTCTTGTGTGAGCCACAGCTCCTTAAACACTTCCTACCTGATGAATTTACCCAGGAGTCATAGAAATATATAGTTTGCTTATAAGAAAAAGCACTTCTTGTTGTAGTATACTTTTTAATTTTGGTTTTTTCCTAACTGCTTCTATAACTGTGTTGGAAGAGGAACTAACGATGGATCCCTCTCTTTGTGTGTCTGGGCCTTTTTTCTCCTCAAGTGTTAGATTTATACTAATGACTTCCAATGAGATGGAAATCAACCATCTCTAGGCAACCAATTTCACATAAACTCTGATTCTGTTTTCATTTACATAGGTTTGTTCACATCATGGGAATAATTCCAGTTTACCCCATGGTAACTTTAATCAGAAACTATCCTTTAGTATTTCATAAATCTCCATTTTACAAAGCTATTTCAACAACTAGTCCAAATGAGGAAGTCCTGAACTGGGTTTTTTGTTTGTCTGTCTATCTTGAACTTTATTTAACTTTTTATTTTTATTTTTTCCTAGATAAAACCAATCCTAAACTTCCAAGGACATATATCTCCTTATGTGTTTAGAAGCTTGAAAAGCAAATGTAAGGAACTAGAGATCTTACAAGTTAGGAATTCAGCTTAAAACATAGATAGTTTTAACTGTTTTTCAACCTACACGTAGGACAAATCTCAGTCTGAAGTCTCCTCTATCAGACATGCTCCTGCTGTTACACTCTTTTCTATTATGATTAATAACGTCTGAAATCTGAAACCAAGTCAGCTGCACTGTAATAAACTTGGTATCAATTTTACAGGTCACAAATAACCATGTAATACAATAACCCTCTATATGTTCCAGACCAACGTGGGACCATATGCTTGTGGGGAGCAATGACTGGGTAATTTCATGAAGAATGAAGACCATATTCAGGGAAAAGACTCTGAAAGCTGAAAGCATTTTCTGCAGAAGAGCATGAGGCAGGGTCAGAAAAGGAAAGCATGTTTCCCAGAGATGGGAAACATCACCTTTAATGGCATGAACTATCTTCAGTCTTTAAAAAGTGTCTATGCATTTTGGAGTGTGTCCAAATAATGAATAATTCATCTTGATGAGAAAGAACATGAACAGTTAAACAACATGACATCAGACTAGAAATGGTCAGTCAGAAAATCAGTGAGGCAAGATTAAACAAAAAACTTTGCTTTGAAATGAGATTTGGGATCAGATATAAGGTGGTCTAGCTCAATTACAGTCAATACTACTGTCAAAAACTACAAGAGATTGCGCTAAGAATCAGGACCATCATGTAAAAGCGTATGAAAATACTTAGAAGAAGGAAAGGATTATGTGTTCCGTATCTAGCTTGCAAAATGATGTGGTTAAGTGAGATTCTCAGCTTTCTTTTTATTTAAGAAAATTACATTTCTTTGGTCACAGGTGCACAGAAAAGCTTGAAAATGTGAACCAAGTGAACCCTATACACTCGGAAATCAGAAGACAAGTAGTGCCCTTTTTCTCATTTAAACTTAATCTTATGGCTGCAAAGTCAGCTGCATAGCTTTTTCAGGTCTGCCTTCCAATTGTTCTGCACTGTGAGCTGACAAAACTTTGCATGCAAAAGATATTCTTTTTTACCTCTTAGTAATGGATTGTACCTGAAGAAGCCTCATGACCACAATACGCATCTGTAGGTGTTCACAGTTCCCTTGCTGTGTCCACCTTGTACTTGCAGCATCTAAATCCCATCAGGACATATGTTCCTGGCACTGCTAAAATGCACAATTATACAACATCTGAGAAGATCAGTTGCTAAACCCCAAAGTGATTCTCAGACATATCCTTGCCTGTCATATTTGCATGGCCTAACCAGGCAGATTTTTAGATATATGCAGTAGTTCACCTTTGTCATCAGAAAAAAAAACATAGTGAGGAGAGATGTAGGGATTTTCTCTGTGCTAACTTAGGCAGCTTCTCTCTAAGCATTCTGTTGCGTTTGTAGAAAGTGTTCTAAGGTGCCTGTACCCATCCATATCAGAATGATTGTGAATGCCTAATTTCAGCCCAAGCAGCAAGGCAAGATTTAGATGATTGTAAACTGAGTCTGAAGACTTTTTTGCAGACTAATTCCAATATGATCATTTTGGGCTCCCCAAATGTAAAGATATCACAGATCTAAAAATTGTGATTATATGAGCTTCCTGTTTAGCAACAGCATCTTTTTTATTCCATCATGATCTTAACTGTAACAAATCCCACCCATTTCAAACAAAATTAGCTTTTGAATGCAGAGAGAGAACAGAGTATTGTTTCTTGAGGATTCAGGTCTAGGGAACTTCAGGCCATATGGAAAATGAAGAAGCAAAAGTAGTGTACTGCAAATGTTGTAGTTCAGCCTCCAACACATGGGCAGAAGTAATATGCTAAGAACAGAAATGCTGAATATTGAAAAAAAGAGATTACGCTTCTACTTTTAGCCCTGATTGTAGCACCTAAAGGCCCTAGTTTAGGTTCAGAGTCCTCTTCTGGTAAGTTTTTTGTGTACACCTGGTGAGGGACTGCCCAAGTTGTGAAGGTGTGTGTGGAAGCTCCGTGTCTGCAGATGAACTGGGTTTTGGATATGGCTGTAGTATATATATCGTGTGAGATAGCTCCAGGTTTCTGGAGGCATACTGTGGCTCTGGTAGGTGCAAGACCAGAGAAAGTGGCTCAGGGACGACCCTGTTATTACCCACTGGGCATTCTGACACAGCTCAAGAGGTGACAGCTGGCAGATGAGAACAGAATTTTTTGATTCTGGAAACAAGGCACTTAATTTGCATGAAGAGTGCCCCTGAGCAGCAGCACTCTTCTGTTGGCCAAAGGAAATCATAGAAGACTTGGGTTTGGAAGGGACCTCTGTAAGTCACCTGGCCTAACCTCCTGCTCAGAACAGGGTCTTATTAAATCAATTTGCTCATGGTCTTGTCCAGGCTGCATTTTGAATATCTCCAAGGATGGAGTTTTCCCAGCCTCTATGCTGAGCAACCTGGTACAATGTTTGACCACCTCTGTGGTGAAAAAATGTTTTTTCCTAATAACTAAACACAATTTCCCATGTTCCAACTTGCATGTGTGTTGCCCCTTGTCCTATCACTGTGCAGCTCCGAGAAGAGTTTGGCTCCACCTTTTTCAACACCCTTCCATTTGATACCTGAAGCTAGCAATACCATCTCCCCTTAACCTTCTCTTTTAAGTTTGGGAAAAACCCATTCTTTCAGCCTTTCCTCATATGTCGTGTGCACCAGTGACCCTGACCAGCTTGGAGGCCTCCACTGAATTTGCTTCTTTATGTCAATGTCTGTTTTGTACAGAAGAATCATTTCTCTTGACCTGCTGACCAATATGCAGTTGGCTGCCTTTGCTGCAAAGGCTTACAGCTGACTCATGTTCATCTTGCTGTCCACCTGGCCTGTCCAGAAAGCAGCATTGCAGAGCAGGATCTTGCTGTCCACCAGGACTCCCAGATCCCATTCTGCAAAGCTGCTTTCTGGATAGCTGAGTCCCAGCCTCTATCTTTGCATGGAGTTATTCAATCCCACAGGCAGGACTTTGCATTTGCCTTCGTATGACTCAAACACCAGTGTTACCATCTGCCTTTTTCTTTGCCAAGAGAAGTGCTTTGAAAAATGTACACGTAACACTAGATATAGCATGGCATACATGGCAAGGTAGTCCTTGCACAGGGAGCTTCAGTAAAGCAAATGCTTCTTGCAAAGTAGTCTTGACTATCTACAGCCTGTGCTAGGTCACCACACATCTGATTCAGCTAGGGCTACATGAGGATTAGCAGCAGTGACAGGTGCCGTTGAGTCTGACAGTCACAGGTGGGTTGCTGTATGTTATAATAACTAATATATAAAAATTATATTATATATTTATTATCATATATTTATATATTATATTTCCTATATAGTACATACAATGATATATTATATATTCTGTATTCTGTATGATATATTATATATATAACTGCATAATATATATATGCAGTCAACATGTGGGTCGCTGTAATGTTATGAAAACACTCTCCAATCAAAAGATGTACATGAACCTCTACAGATGGAATATTGGAACAGAACACTACCATGAGAGAATTTTGTTTGAGGGTTTGTGTTAGACTAAGCTACAGAAAGAAGTTCATAAACCTTCCCCTTCTCCATTATGGTGCCTCTTATCTGACAGTCCAACCTTTATGAAGATAGCCACATTCATTTTTCATTCTTTACTGTGGCTAGTAATATTAACAACCTAATTGTGTCAATCTGAAATTAAAATAATTTGAAAACATGTTACTTCAGATTAAATATTTACTTTTGAAAATATTTATCTTGCTTTTTATTTTTATAAAAATCTACAAAATGCAATATAAATTTAGGAACAGAAGACTCTTTATTTAAAACCTTAAATTAAAGCAGACTCATTTTTTGTTAAGAATTTATGTTTGTTTTCATTCACTTCAGCTGAACTGTTTTGTAAATTAAACTTAATCCTGACATATTTCCTTTTTTCCTATTCCAGTTTTCAGTCACTAAAAGGTACAGCTAAAATGTCTCATTTAGTTCTCAAAAAAACCCCTAAAATATACTATATAATCCATACCTTTCCCTCTATCCTTGTTGACCAAGACACTACTGAAGAAAATAAGGAACTGGAGGTCATCTTGAGGTCATTGCAGTAACAAATGAAGGACGAGAGTATATTTTGCACCATGCATGCAGAGAAATTCAGACTGGCTCTTCAGGTCCTGAAATCCAACACACTAGGAAGCATGCTGCCGAGCTATCAAACATGTTTTGAAAACAGTATTTTCCTGTTCATATTGTTCTTTGGCTCTGACAACATGATTATACCACTTCTGAAGATGCAATGCTAAGCAAGAAGCTTTGCCGTGGGAACATATTCACACACATGGGTTGCTGATAGCTTGAGAATCTCTGGATCGCTCCATAGCTCAGTGTAAAGGGAACCACCAAGCCTTCAAGATAAGCAAAGAAACTCAGCCAGCCTTTTCCATCCCAAATATCTCTAACTTCAATTCCGAGTCTTAACATCAAAAATTTAATGCCCAATGCAAGCATTTCATACTGTTAGAAGGGGGTGGGGGTGGGACTCATCTGACTAAATGAGACATTTGTATGCAGTCATCTACATCTGAGATAGTGTTAGTGCAAGTCCGCTTTATGGTCAAAAAAGAAAAATGGGCATTTTTAGGTACAGTTGAATTCATCCTGGTGTAGACAACTAGAATAGGTCAGAGAAATCCATCCTTGGAGTGTCTTCTTTTCTCCTGTAAAAATAAGGGAAACCTGGATGTTGGGAGTGGACACTTACACTGAAGATGTCTAAATGGCTTGATTTCTGCCCATGCAGATACTGACCTCCTGAGCTGATGAATGGCCTCAGTCAGTTGCTCTAACATTTAGGCAATATTTTCCAAAACTTTCCTCAGCTTGTTGTTCAGTGCCATATGATTATAACTTTGTGTTTATAATTAACTCTTCATAAAAAGCCAGTAGAACAGTGTGCCTGCTTACTGAAGATGAATTTCCACAGTGCCCTAGTTGCCACCTGAGAGCTACTCTGTGTTTTGCATAGAGGCTTTTTAAAAAACATGATGAAAACCTGATTTATACTATGCATTCATAACACTGGGCTGAGATGATTGTAACTGGCCTTCCCTCTTCCTTCATTAATCATCAACAGATTGTCCAGAATATGCAGTTTCTCAGGTGCTGATCTGGTTTCGTCCCAAGCAACATAGCATGCTCAATAATATTCTCCTTCACCGTGGCCCTTTGCTCTATCAATTGCTTGTACCTTCTTCAGTTGTCTTTTGAAAGCAGCTCAAATACTCTTTTTCTGCCATCTACTACCATTTTGTGCGTTGAGCACTTGTAGAGTTATATCTTCAGTTTATGTTTCAAAAGATTCTTGCAATGAAGCCCCTGCTACAAAAGCTTGGATGTTTGCCTGTTTATAAACCTCACTGAAAATGTCACTTATTTACAGAATGACACTTTCTTCTGGCTGTTTTGCTTGAACTGAGGGCTGGTTCATTTGTACAGCTCCTTCCTTGGGAATGCTAAGGGCCTTCAAGATACACATGGGAATGTGATTCAAGGGAGTCTGGATTCTGCTTCTGGTTTCCTAATTTGCTGCTTAATCTTTCACATGAAGTGTAAGTCAGTCTAACTTCAGTATAGCCAGGGTCAATTCACCAGCTGAGATTCAGACCTCTGAAAATATCCACAGAAACACTGTGGGTTAAATTCTTAGATGGATCAGAGATCACTTTTTGATACACAGAAGATGGAAGACAACCATTCCTCTGGATTCAGTAGAAATTTGAAGTCAATATACTCAAAGAAGTGATATCTCCACTGCTGTCCATGTCCCATTTCCACAAATGTTTTCTCCCTTCCAGCAAGATGTGAGACACCATTTCTACTTAAGATAGAACCAAGCAAAAACTACAGTCCTGTGCTTCTGCAACATTACGCCTGGCATCTTATCTGGGAAACTGAGAGAAAACTACTGTGTGACTAAGCTGTTCACTAGTATTTAAAGACTCTCAAAATGGGTTTTAAGAGCTTTTAACTGGAAAAAAAAAAAGTAACCATCAGATGCCTGCATCAGTGTGATGGGCTGAAGAAAATACATTCCTTGCTGCTCCAAGTAGGCAGCTCTACATGCATGCAGAAGTCAAGGGAATTTTTCTGAATGAATTCCAAAGCAACTCAGAGCAGGATTCAGCTCACTCAGCTGTAGTTTTGTTAGAAGAGGTCCTACTGCTGCTGAACATTTAAAAAAGGGGTAAAAAAAGCTCCCTGTAGCTTTTGAACCACTGACCTCAGATGGAGTGTCAAATATGTGATGACTCAAGGCTGATTCTTCTAAGACTACCATGCTGATGGGTCTTAGATATCTTAGCCCAGCACTGCTTGAAAACACAGTGGTTGCAATCTTCCCTGGGGAGGTGGCAGCATGTAATTACACGTGTCTGACAGTAGAGAAGGAATTAAAAGAGCAACTTTGGGACAGAAGTAGCACTTTTCCCTCCTGTTTACCTGCACTTTGGTACACACAAGGGGACATGAGTCACTGGGAAAGCGTAGGAGCCCAGATGCAACTACTCTTCTGCCCTGTTATTTTATACAGGTTGGGCAGCCAAAGCAGAAAAATAAAGAGGTGCTTAGCAGTAATTTCTTCCTCTATATGTCCCAAGAAGCAGCTTTTTGCATGGTCTTTGTATGTGTAAAATCCAAAAGTTTTCACTGACTGATCTCAAAACACTTCAGCACCAGTTGCATGTCTCATTTTCCACCTGGGAAGACTGAGACATGAGGCAGTGATGAACATGCATGAATTTGGTGGTGGAGGCACTCTCAGCACACAGGGCTGTGAAGGTCCATACCATTTCTCCAGCACAGGCACATAAACTGTTCTGTTAGCTGGGACCTGACTAAATGCCGTGTGAAATCAGCACTACATGCTTCCATTGGCTTCAGTGGTAGCAGATTATGTCCTTAATGGGTATGTGAATTACAAGAGAGTGAAACATACAGGCTTTGAGAAGTTGTTTTATTGTGTTCTTTTCCAAATACATTTATTTTATCAGAAGAGTGAAGAATTGGTGGGCTAGGTATTTTAAATATAGCTTTTAGCTTGTCATCGATATGCTTTAAAAGAGAGCTGTGAGTTGAAATTTTTATTCTTCTCTCCTCTAACCTCTTTTTTTCTTTTTTTTTTCTTACAAAGAAAGTTGTAAAGTATACTTGAGTAGAGGTAGTCTGAGGGTTTTTTCTATATATATTCTTGGTGTATATGGTTTTGACCATTATTTTTGATTACCTGTTCTGGCATGACTGAGATTTCCTGTAATATTTCTAATATTTCTTTTTCCTCCCTGGGGAAATTTTATGTCTGCTTTTAACATTTGTCCTTTATTTTTATTTTGTGAAAACTGAGGCAGAGAATTAATTTCATATTGTAGCCATATCTATTTCTTTGGTTAATAATATCTTACATTTACAATATCCTAGCCTATAATCTCCTTGGATGACCTTCCTGCCCTAAAACATTTCTCTTGCTTCTCTTTTCTCCTCTTGTGCTACTTTGCTTTTAGTCTTTTTGCTGAATTCCCCTCTCTTTTCTCTACAATTTCTCACCTCTTCCTTCTATAATCCACATTTTGTCCCTCACGTTTGGTCCTTTCCTAACCTTGATTACTTCCTACAAAGCATTTTTCATTCACATTGGCATTCCTTTTCCTTTACAGTATATTTACTGGGTAGGTAGCATACACATACACAACATTCCCTGAGGCAAACATGAATTTTACTTTGAACGCCTTCCAATTTCCTTCACTCGTCCCTTCCCTTCCTCATTCTATTTCTTTCAATTTTACCCAACACTTTCAATTCTAACAAAGCTTGCTCCACTGAAATTGAACACCTGTATTTTTTCTCCTATATAGGCTTGTTTTCTCCCTCATTAAAAATGTAATTAGATTATTCCTCTATTACCCCTGCTTCATGCATTTGCATGCTGTCCAGAGCAACTAACCAAAAGGACATAAATGAAAGTTTCTTTTTGCTTCTATTCTTCTACTTTATATATTTAAAAAATTCCGTACATTTTTGGCTTTTGTTCTCTCAAGAGTCCTTCTCTTTTCTCAGCGATGCACATTTTTCATTTGCTTTGTCTGCTCACTCCATGTGCCTTTTGTCTGTTCTTCACTTCCATTTAGTTGTTCTCTTTGAGAGTTTTGCCACTGACTACAATGCAACCTGTGTTTGAACTCATATGCCTTTCCTCTTGTGTCCATTAGATTGACCTGTTAACAGTGAGAACCAAAGGTTGTAACGGTGTGCCCTGTTGCTTGCAGTAAACTTGTTGGGCTCCCAAGAAGCACAAAAAATCTCTTCTCTGCTCAGATGAACCCTTGATCACTTCTACATGCCCCTCTCCATTCCACTGCTCACAATGAATCTAGGTAACCTCTGACCCATGACTGTTCTGCCAGAGGTTGTCTTTGGTCTGGTGTGTCCATAGGCAGTTTAAAACGGGCTTGGGTGTTGTATTCCTAAATTTAAGGATGGCCAGCTAGAGACGTCTTTGACAAATTAAAGTAGACTGGATATAGCAGAAATTCTCAAATAGGTCTCTCACCATGGCTCTGCCCCTGCACCCTGCCAATCCTAAAAGACATATCTTGTCTGGGTATATTCATCCTTCGGAGATTTCTGCAGGTTTCCTTTAGTCTGTCTCCCAAGGACATTCTTACAGGACACAGTATAGGGGATAAACACCAGGATGGGTGCCAGCAAGCTCTACTTCAGTGCTCCTACACCAGAGAGGAGCAGAAAAGGGACCGGGCCTTGTGCTTATGGGCAACACAGCTGAACCAGCGAGTGGCAGGGAACAGTCACCCATTCAATGCCTTAGGAGTGTATAGGGCAGGTTATTACACTTCGGCCACAACAACCCCATGCAGCGCTACAGGCTTGGGGAAGAGTGGCTGGAAAGCTACCCAGCAGAGAAGGACCTGGGGGTGTTGGTCGACAGCTGGCTGAACATGAGCCGTCAGTGTGCCCAGGCGGCCAAGAAGGCCAATGGCATCCTGGCCTGGATCAGAAATAGTGTGGCCAGCAGGAGTAGGGA
>NW_008796056.1:1125476-1130207 GCF_000699145.1 Aptenodytes forsteri
ATTACGCCGCCAGAGGAAGGCTGGTCATTCAGGGTTTGTCTGGATAGGGAAGGTGGGGCAAATTTTGATCTGAAACTGAATTAGACCATCTGGCATTAATTGCACGTTAAGAGTGTCCATGAGGGGACACTCATGCAGACTGCCTGGGCACTATATATTCATGACCAAAAATGTGTTATGGGAACTTCCATATCTAGACGGGCTGTCCGAACTTCACCTCTAGGCTACAGGTTGCCTGGGACTTCTCCTGCATTGCTGCAGGCTATTTATCAGCCTTTCTAACACTCTGTCCCAAATAAGAAAAGTCCTTTGTATCCCTGGTTTCTAGGAGGCTAAATCATTTGCCTGGCCTGCTCGTTCAGATGCCAGCTACCAGCCAATGCTCCACCCTGCCCAGACAAGGGCGTTTATCCATGGTAGGGCTCTTCCTGGACTGAAAGAAACTCATTGCCTCAGGCCTGTAAATATTATATAGCACTATAGCACTGACTCTCAAAGTCAGCAGTTTGGCTCTGTCAGCACTCAACAAGTCAGCATCCTGTATACATGTAATTCTCTCCCTAGATATTTTCATTTACAAAATATTACATCTTGTCTTGCTTGCAAATCACAGATTTATTCTCACATAGGTATCTAATCCTCAGTCTCCCAAAACTTAATTCTATAGTCTACGTCTTCCCCAAAAATACTCTGTCAGGAAACAAAAGAGAACATAAAACAAAATGTATGACAGCCAGGAACCTGTACCTTTTAAAACTCTAAATCAGTCCCATCTGTGGCATGGCTGAACACAGTGTTTTAATATAAAACACATACGTAGTACCTATACTTATCACTTACTTGAAAGATATTGGGTTTTAACAGAATTTATTTTTGAGGATTTAAAAACATATAGATCTCAAAATTAAAACAAAAAAGATACCTAATTGTTGCAGTTAATTAGTAATAAAGATAAGTTATTAATAACAACAGAGTAAGTATGTTGAAGTCTTGTTCAAATCTTCTGAAACATTTAATCTTTCTGCGATTTAATTTAAAAGGAAGGGATCATCATAGCCTAGCAGAGTAAAAGCCTTCTTTTTCAGTTTTGGTACCTTAATCAACAGTCTGGGCTTGAGTCTGTTTTCAAGCCCATATTCACCAGATGTAGCTCTACTGAAATAAACTGAATTAAATGGTGTCATGCCAGAATGATATCAACTTCTCACTGAGACTCTGCATTTCTTCAAGTCAGAGTAAAACTCAAGAAAAAAACAATGAAGCCAAAGGATTTCTTCTAATTTTATGCAAGCATTGGTAAGGAAAGAATCTGTCTGATTAATCAGTCAAAATCATACAGTTCATCCCTTACCATTTGTTTTAAAGAATTAAGATTTTCTGACATGAAGGAAGCTTGATTTGTGCTTCCTTGCAGGAAGAAGTCAAGGTATTTTACAATTAATTTCCATAGATCAACAATTCATACAAAACTTTTTTTTTTGGCTACAGACGTTATTCAATTTTTCATTAGGTCTAAGAGTGGAAATAAGAGAGGAAAATGTATGGGACTCTCACATTTCTTTGCTGAAATTTAATGAAAAAACCAGATGGGAATTGCTAGCTTTTTAGCTAGAAGAAATACTATTTCTGAGTGCTGTGACTCAGTCTTTGCAGAAAGACGTATTTGGTAGGTTTTGTTCATTATCAGGTGTCAGGAGATTATTATTCTGCTACTAGGGAGTGAAGGGATAGGGTCCCTTGTTTATGGGTTAGCGGATGTAAGGATCATTTAGCTTTTGCTCACTGAAAAAAAATCTGTTATAGTGAGTGTATGACGTTTTGCACACTTGAGGATCAGATATTCAGTTTACCTCAGGGACAGAATTTCATCACAGTATTAGAAAGACATTTTCAGAAAAGTTTAGCTCTCATTCAGGAACCTGAATACAAGACATTCTCAGAAAAGTAAAGAACATGGCATTATCAGGTCAAGGGCAGGGAGGTTGTCCCTTCCATTTCTCTCTTTATGTGCCGAGAAGCAAAGAGAGTGCTTTAGGTGTAATACATTCTCAATTTCATTTCTTCAAAACTGCCTCCTTGATCTGAAAGCATCTGGTCCTATGCATACACATGTATATGTGTAGCTTTGTATAGATTCCTGCAAGGTGGAACTGTCTTATGTTTCCAACATTGGCATCCTTGATGAGCTGAGAGCAGCTGACATCTTTTCTGACAAACCACTTTTAATCCAGGAAAGCTGCTAAATAGAACGGGAAATAAACGAAAGAGGACATAATTGTCTGGAGGGTTGCTTCCTTGCTGAGTGTAAGCAGACTCCTGTCTGCTCTTTCCAGCAAACACACAACATTTACATCAGAGGTTAGTGCCACCTGGAATTATAAAGCAAAACAAAACAAAAAAACAGTTGAAAAGGATAGAGAGAGAGGAAAAAATCTATTTTTATACCAAAGAAGGAAACTAGACAAAAGTAATTAAAAATGAGCAGAGAGAGAGACAGAGAGCTAGACCGTGACATCATTATTTATGTTGGTAGAGCAGCTTATTCAACAAATGTTCTTTTCTTCTTCATGCAGAGCAATCTTCTTTTAATTGTAATTTTTACTGCTGTAGCACAGAGGAGGCCCCTTTATGGGCCACGATTCACAAGACCCTTATACTGTGAATAATAAAAGACGATAGTTATTTTCTGAGGAGTCCCTTATGACACAGGTACTCTTCCCACCATGCTGCTGTGAGTCTAGGATAGTGAGCCAGAGCCTGCCCCGGGGGATGACAATCCATCACCAAGGCTGAAAAAACCCTTCCCCCACAACTTTGTGGAACAGCACCCTGCTATTCCTTGGCCCTCCTGATCATGGTGTGGGAACAGTAGGTGTGTTTAAGATCACTAGTCCTGGGGTATTGGGGTGCCACTGTGATCAACACGAATTCACTCTCTTATTACGAGACAGAGAGAGGTAAGGTAAAAGCAAATTAATTTCTTATGCTAAGTTGCCAGGTGTAAGTAACAAGTTATTGTATTTGATAAATCAAACAATAATAAGCTATAATTAGCTTTGGTTTTGCTCTTCTATCTGCATGCTTTCCTTACAGAAAGTGATCCAGTCAAACTAAGTTCCGGGACATTATACATAGCTCCCATGAACAGAATTGGGTCTCTAACAAACCCCACTTTTTCCCAAAGTGAATTCTGATCTGGAGTGATCCATCTCAAATTTTTCTTATTCATGGAATCACTTTGGTTGGAAGAAACCTTTAGGGGTCAGCTAGTCCAACAAGCCCAGAACAGGTCTAAGTTCAAACTTAGAATAGGTTGCTCAGGGCCTTCCCCAGCTGAGCTTTGAAAATCACCAAATGGAGATCCCTCAGCCTCTTTAAAACAGGACAACCCGTTTTAGTGCTTGACAAGTTTCATTATGAACTGTATTTCTTTACACCTAGCTGGTATTTCCCTTGCTGCAGCTTTTGATTCCTGCCTCTTCTTCTTTCACTGGGCATCTCTGGTAAGAGTCTGGCTATCTTATAACTCCTCCATGAGGTAGCTGAAGACAGCAGTTAGGTATCTACCTAGCTTTCTCCACTTCAGGCTGAACAAACCCAGATCCCTCAGTCTCTTCCTGGGTATCTCATACTGTCCTCCACTGGACTTGCTGCAATTTACAATTTTTTTCGCTAAAAACAGGGAGTTAAAAAATGAGCACAGTACTCTGCACATGACTTCAGAAGTGCTAAAGAGATGAGAATAATCACTCCCCTTGACCTGCTGGCTATGATCATGCTAATGAAGCCCAGGGTGTTGTTAGGCTTCTTTGCTGCAAGGGCACACCACTGACTCCTCCAATCACATTTGTGTTGAGTGTAAATTCTTCAACGCCATATTCTTGATTACTGATTTAATTAGGAAAATGGCTCACCTCTTAAAGCCTGTCATCTAAACTAGTAATTGTCTGACACAGCTTTAATTAAAAAAAAAAGAAAAAAAAGGATAACATATACAGCTGAGTGAATTTTGCTTGTCTTAATGCTTTGCATGTTACAAACAAATACATTTTATGTACAAGTTCATGAGCATGCTTCTTCCTGGCAGACCAATCTACATACCAATTTACATAACTTCTGAGTATATATGAGTTTATGTACATAGTTTTTCATAAAGTACTATTTACACAAACACTTAACTAAGAACAAGAGCTGTGATTCATTAACTAATTAATTTCTCATGGAGATTCAACAGGATGAAAGATAAACAGCACTGACGTAACACTAGTCCTGTTTTAGATAATCCCTAAATGTGGCTTTTTGGGACTGGGAACTCCATGACAGCACTCCAAAGAGATAGCATCTACCTGTAGGACACTACATGCAGGCAGAAAGGCAATACAGTATTGTGGGGGATGTAGAAGTCTGTGGTGTTTGTATCCTAGAGGTATAACCACTGTCAAGTGTTGTAACACAGGGGACTCTCAAGGAGGATGGGAAGCAAGGCAAAAAAGACATATGTAACAGTTCCTCAGGTATGATAGCATTTGAGGAGCAGAATGAGGGAAGCAAAAATTGCTTGTTTATAGACAGGGGAGGTTAGCAAAATGGAGGCAGATGTTTAAATATGAAACAGGGAATGGTGTGTTGTGAAGGCTTTGCAATGTAGCTTTATAGAATCATGGAGTAGAATCATAGAATCATTTAGGTTGGAAAAGACCTTTAAGATCATCAAGTCCAACCACTAACCTA
>NW_008796056.1:1136824-1147230 GCF_000699145.1 Aptenodytes forsteri
TCAACACTCCCGCCCAACTTGGTGTTGTCCGCAAATGTACTGAGGGTGCACTCGATCCCCTCGTCCAGGTCATTGATGAAGATATTAAACAGAAATGGCCCCAATACTGAACCCTGGGGAACACCACTTGTGACCGACCACCGACTGGATTTAACTCCATTCGCCACAACTCTTTAGGCTCGGCCATCCAGACAGTTTTTTACCCAGCAAAGAGTAAGCCCATCCAAGCCATGAGCAGCCACTTTCTCCAGGAGAACGCTGTGGGAAATGGTGTCAAAGGCTTTACTAAAGTCTAGGTAGACAACATCCACAGCTTTTCCCTCATCCACTAAGCAGGTCACCTTGTCATAGAAGGAGATCAGGTTAGTCAAGCAGGATTTGATTTGACATGGCCGAGAAGAGGCAGCTGGGATTGGCATTTAGTAAGAGGTGTGTCCATGGCCAAAGTAGAAATTGCTTCTGTGGCAAGTTCAAGATGGAGAGATCAAGGTGAGGTAATATCCTTTATGTTTGGATGAAAGTCTGTATCAGAAGTTGATGGATAAAAGCTTGGACTCGAGCCTATGTTAGCTACCTGTAGATGTCATGGAGCTGGGAACTGAACAGCTGAAGGATTAGCCAGAGTGTAGCTATCTGCATCTGGTGCCAGAGCAGGCTCCTCCTATGCTCAGTCCCAGACCATCATGTAGATGCACCAGCCCACTCAAGATCAGGGGAGGTTGCTCTGGACTGTACTGCACTGAGCAATATTGCTATACCCAGAGGCCAAGTTTGCACCCAGGCTGCACCATTTGTGGCATGATTTTCACTTAATGCTGAGGAGAATCAAACCCACGAGGCATTTCAAGATGAGCGCATACAATAAGGGGAACATTAAAAAAAAAAAAAAAAGACAATTTAAACTGATCATTTTCTTTAAGAAACTAGAGGCAGAACAAAGCTGTACCATGTCTTTGCATTAAAAAAGAAGAAGAAGGGGGGGAGGCGGGGAAAGCGCTTCACTGTCCAAAAGGAAAATTGAAGGAGGTTTCCTTTGAGAATTTTGATTCTCTGGAATCAAGAGTCAGGGAAGGGAGTCAAACCAAAAGCAAATAATTTAGTTACTGGAAAGAGTAAGGAGTTCTGATAAAGTGGTTACAACAAATAAAGGAACTTGAGAGAGCAGTCATTTTAAAAGTCATAAAAGAAAAAGAAAAGGAGAAATCATATGATTTAATAACCCCTTAAATGAATGCCATAAAGCCTCCTTGGAATGCAAAAGACCTGAATGACCCTATTAAGAACAAGCAAAAATAGGAATTTACCTGAACCAACAGAAACTGGATGGAGTTTTATTACAAGAAATACACTGAGAAACCAGAGGTTGTTAAATTAAAATTGGGATGGCAAAATCACTTACTGCACAGTTTTTCAAATAAAACACAAAATCTAAAGCAGACAGCAATTTTAGTGGGGAAAATATTTGTTTTATGTTATAGGATATGCCAGAGATCCCGAAATATGCAAGGTCAGAAAGTAGTAACTGGAATGATACTAAAAGCAGTATTTCTGGAACAAATCCCTCAAGAAATGATTCGTATGGATTTTGCCTAGCTGCTGAAAAAAGCTTATGAAATGGTTGTTTCAGAAACATTGCTATGCAGATGGCAGTATTTTAGACCCATTCTGTACTTCTCCTGCTGTCCTGATTTAGTCAAAACTCTCACTGACATTGATCAGTGAGTGGATTACTTGAAGAATAACCCACTTACTGGTTGAGCAGCTTTTTCTTGCTTTCTTTCTCACTTCTATGTGGCTTACAGGATAACGATATTCCCAGATGAGTTTTAAATTGGATTTCTCAACTGAAGAAACTAACTGCTCATTCACTAAAACAGTGATAGAATGGAAGATTTTTGGTGTCTGTGGCATATGAAGCTGATAAAAATTACCAAGGTCAGAGAGTTCCTTGGGTGTCCTGATGTTTCGAGAGCTCCATGCAGTATGGCACTAAAACTGCTCTACTAGTGTGATGGATTCTCAGTCTGAGGCATTCAAAGTACTGGGATCATTGTGTAATATAGAGCCTAATGGTTGGGCTGGATCAACCAATTCTATCCAGTGTGATCAGTATGCATTTAAGGAACAGAAAATTTAACAGTAAGAGGGATTTGGAGTGAGAGTAGGTGGGAATGAATCTACTCATAATAATTTCAACTGAAAAATAAAGAGGGAGGGAGGGAAATTAAAATGCTTCAGCATTTCATTTTGATATTTTTAAACATCTAATATTAATTGAAATATATTATCATGGAAAAATGACAATGTTACTTTCAACATTTCTTAGGGAAAATCTGTCAATTCTTTGGTATCAAACCAATGTTTTTTGGTTTAAAAGATGAAATGCTTTTTAAAATATAAAGAAAAGGGAAATAAAAAGATTGATATTAAATCACACAAGTAATTTTATTTTTAAGCAAAATAAAATTCATACTGAATTTCTCTTTTAATTGAAAAAACCTGAAAAATTCATCAGCTTTACCTGAACTAGGGATTTTTGTTCTCTTTGCATTTTCTTCCCTATTGCTATACTGACCTCAAAGTTCAATTTTTACTATGAGGTAGAACAGAAAAAAAGTTAAATGTTGGAGTTAAAAGTCTGTTAGCATGTCAGGTTCACCAGTCTGCTTATTGGAGAGATCCATCACCTCTGCAAACTCTAAATTGTACTGAAGAAACACGTGAAGAAAGCGACTGTCTTTTAGAGAGGGTATATCACATTACAGACAGGAAAAGTGAGACACAGGGTAGCCCAGAGTTGACTAGTCTGTCAGATAGGAGCACAACGCAGTTCTTTGGCCAGCAGTTTTGTTCACTAGGTCAGAGTGTCCAGACAAGAAAAAAAAAGACTATTTTTTTTTCCATTGGCTGTGAGGTTCTTTGCATATTTACAAAATGGCAATGGCATTTGTTGATCTGCTAGAAAGGAAAACAATTGCCATGAGCCTTCCCAAAACATCTCCAATTATCAGAGGCATTTTAGAGGTTAAAAAATGCCCAGAGAAATAGATATTTTTTCTCTTTCTTTAGAAACAATTCATCCAAAACAATGTCATGAAGGATGATTGTCCTTTCCTCAGAGATGATTGCCTTTGGGTTATGCCTCTGTGGGAAGACTTCATTTAGCTTTGAATGCAATGCACAGTGCTCTAAAGCAAATATATCCTGAGCCTTAGCAAAGCTAACTGGCACAAAGAAAACACATACCAATATATCTGTTTTTCTCCTGGTTTTCAGATGGCGCTGTGCCATCCTGGGTGGGAGCTCGGATGTTCCAGGAGGCTGTGTTTAACTGTCTGGGCAGGAGTGCTTCCTCCTTACAGGTCTGCGCAAGCCTTGGCTTGGCACCGAGGGAGATATGCCAGAAGTCTATAAAACAATGAGAGTCAAGGAGCAGGCCAGAAGGGAATCATTATTTACTGTCTCTTCCAATACAAGAACTAAGAAGGTTTAAATGCAACTAGCAGGTGGCAGGTCTGGAAAATGAAAACAATGTGGTACTTCACATAACTTGTGAAGCTCAGAATATTGTGCATGATAAAAATGTGTACGAGTTAAAAATGAATGGACCAAATACATGGAAGAAAATCCCCAGGAAAAAAAAACAACCACCAATCACCAACCCACCAAACAAACAAAAAAAAAAAAAAACAAAAAAAAACCCAGAAAAGACAGAGGCTGCCATGAGGTGAAGATTTCTGCAGGCTTGTAAGCACTGCAGAAATACCTCATGTTCTTCTGTGTTGTCCACTACTCGAGACAGGTACTGGGCTAATCAGCTCTGTCCTGATTTACAGATGTTCTTACAGCTTTATTGTCTTTGCTGATGGAAAGAATCAGACACTGACAAGAAAATAGCTCATAAGAATAGAGACATGATGAAGAAATAAATACCATTCAAGGCAAATTCAAAATGAATATAGGAAATACTTTTCTCACAAGCACAGACTATGCAGTCATTGTCAAAATAAGCTGTTGAGACAAAGAATTTCACAAGTTTCAAAAATAGTTTGGAGATATACTTGGATAACAAGAATAACCAGAACAAAAAATTCTGTTAAATCTTGTTATTCAGTGTTTAAAACAACCAAAAGCTATTAAAGTGTGATGGAAATGTGGGCCAGATTATTCCACCTTGTACAGTGCAGTTTAAAGCTTCCTCTGAATCTTCTGGTATTGGCCAGCTCTGGTTAGAAACTGGGAATGGGACTGGCTGGTTCAGTATAGCGATTTCTTTGTTCTTATAGGCATGTTTGTGATGCAGTGTGCACCTGAAGAAATTGAACAGAAAGGAATTGAAATGAAAATGAGCAGAAAGGGTGAGTTGAGCTCTAAACAATGCGTAAAAATACGAAAAAACTATAGTATTTGATGGAATTTTCAATTGTGGTCTGTATAAGACCGAAGGTGCAGGACAACGGAGGTAGAAAGGGCTCCTTGACAGAGCCTTCACCTAACTGTTGCAGCCTCTTTTTGTGTGTACACAAGGAAAATACAGGTTTTCATTTAAAAAAACCCAAACTTCAAAATGTCTTAAACATGAAAATAAGGTTAAAGAACAGGCTTGTTAATGAAACATGTCAGATCTCTCCTGTCCTCTGTGTCTCATCCAATAAGAACATGAAAGTGGCCATACCAAGTTGGCTTAAAGGTCCATCTGACCCAATAACCTATCAGTTTAACTGACCAGTACTGGATTTCTGAAGAAGAGTATAGGAGTAAGGCCAGCATGTAGTAACACTAACATACTCTCTTATTTGATGGATGCATGTTCCTTTTTTTAAAGAAATCTTATCTCCCTTTTTTATAAACAAAAGCTTTCACAGAAAAAGAATAAAAAACTATGGCTAAGCTGATCATAAGGATTTGCCTAGGAAATGTCTCTTGTTAAACACATGACCTACTCTTTTTTAAACATTATTCTTAACGAATCCCTCTTTTTCTTTTTAATCTTCTTTTTTTTTTTTTTTAATTTTGGAACTGACCCAGTTTTTAAATCCCTGTCAAAGATCTGATGGTTTGTAAAAGAATCCATGCAGTGTATTATAAATCAATTCAGGCCTTCTGTAACTGATGAGGATAGATAGTGCTACATCAGTATCATCTCACCATTGAAGTAGTTAACCCAATATAGATCTTTCTAAAGCATGTTTTTTTCATGTGTTAGCAATGAAATGAAAAGCCTGAGCTTTTGATGATGGTTGATGCTCTTTCGCCTTATATCCATGCATCCCTCATTAAAAGCTCGAGGCCTCAGCTCTGCAACAATCTATTGAGGAATTTAAGTGTATCCCTATTCAGCATAGCATTGGAGCACATATTTATGTATTCCTGAGGTCAAAAGAGGGTAAGTACATGCTTAAATATTTGCTTCATAGGGATACTTAAACATGAATTTAAAGTTAAATCTGTGCTTAGAAACTGTCCCATTGGATGTGAATGAAACTATAGGAGAAACATGCTAATGAAAACTATCTTATACATACTGCTCCCTCCTGTGGGCACTAATGTGCACCAATTCAGCAATTCTTATGTCTGTGGGTTGGTGAAATTAATTTTGAGAATCAAAACCGGCAATGACAGGCTTCAGAAGTGCTGAAAAGTCCCATTTTGGTGTTTTTAGAGAAATGTTTTGATTTTTCATTTTAAAATGTCTTAGGGAACAAAATCAAAACAGGAATGTTTTGATTATCCCCCAAAGATTTTCTGAAATATTGTGTCACATAAAATTTTGAATTTTTTTATTTCAATCTGTTTCTGAATGAAAAGAAAAAAATCAGAATTTTTCGATCTACAGAAAAAAACCAAACCTATTAATCTTTGTTAAAGATGGCAGATCATGGGATGAAGGAGAAAGATGATTTTTTGAAAGTTATTAATGTGTGAGAAGGAATATATTTTCCCAAATATTTTTTTTGTTTCATACTAGGGGAATTGCAATACCTTCATTTTAAACTTCAATTTACTTTATTTGGGTGAAAGAAAGAAATGTCTCACTTCTTTCCTTAAAAGTCATGATGGGATACAAAAATTAGAAAATATTTTCCTTTAATACAAATAAAATGTAAAATAAAAATGATCAGTGTTAGAACTGTAACCTTTACAGACTACAATAAAAAAATGCATAAAAATCTCAACTTTATAAAAAGAAAATCATGGAAAAAGGATCAATACCAATATTTCCAACCAACTCTAAAATGATAAAGAACACACAAAAGTCCCAAAGGGAACTGAAGTTGCGCTTGTCTGTGCTATTGTTTTATAGATACAGGGGAAAAAAATCTCTCCCTCAGAGGCCTTTTAACCTAAAGGATACAGACAAAGGGGAAGATATGAAACTCAACCGCACAGAAGGAAGGAAACATTGATTGCTAATTTTATATTTTATTAATGTGGTTGTTACATATATGCACTGTATCACTGCCTCAGATTACCTATCAAGTCCTGTCTATGTTACAGTTTGTACGGTCTGATCTTGATTAAAGACAAGATGCTGTACAAGAGTATAAAAAACTGATGTTTGCAGTACAATGGTTAAAATTTTTGTTCCAATAAATCCCTCTGAGCTTCCTCCATTTTTTGTGTTTTCAGCCAGTCGTCTCCACCAAGTGGAACACTTATTTAAATACTTCCCATAAAAATTCACAGCTAAGTGAGCTGGAGAAAAATAATAAATGGTTATCACACACTGTCTATATAAACCTTCATTTCTGATAGGACTATTGGGAGGGCTAATCGTAATTATATGATTCACATGAATTAGTGGGTGCAGCCTGTTCAGAAAGATACAACATAAAAATAAAGAACAGAAATCCAACCCCTACTTCACATGACAGTTTTTCTTATAATCACCTTTGAATTAAAAACATTTGTCAGATGGCTATTTTCATTTAATCTGAGAGCTGGGAAAGTATTGTCCTTATTTCCAAGGCTGGTGATTTTCAAACCTAGTCCTAGAAGCCTACAGGTAAATAAAATCTTTCAAAACAGATCCTCATGACAAGCTTCTTGTGGCATGGCTTTCTCATATAGTGACTGTTCGGTTCCTTTGTATCTTCTGTAATGAAAATCGTAATAGAGAGGGCAGAGAGGGCACACAACAGGGGACGCAGGAAGAACTACGGTGAGAAGAGGCATTGAGCTAGGCTATTGGTTTTATAGACCCCAGAAAAGACCTTGATAGGTGACTGGAGGAGCAAGACCCTGTGGGACTCATCCAGGGAAAAGGTGCCCTGCCAAGCTGTACAGAGATGAACCAGAATGAAAGTTTTGGGCCAAATCCTTTATTCCACTGAGTTCAGTGGATTAAAGGTATGTTTTTCTTTTGGATCATCCGAGTTCATATTCATAGCCATACGTGAGTCCTAGTGATGGAAAATTCAAACTGAGGAGATAATTTGAGTAGAGACAAGACAGCCTCATATTCACTAAAAAATAATAATAAAAAAAAATTCCAAAGAAAAACGAAGAACCAGCTCATGCTCAGACAGTGCCTGTGAGAAATGTCCTGAGGCAACTCAGACTGTATCTGTGCATTTTAAAAAAAGGAAGTTGAACATAACCACATTTGGAAGCAGACTTTCAGACCAAATTCAGGAGCCTGAAGTTAGACTTCCTTAGCATCACTCATATATCTGCATGTCCACTACTCACACTAACCCAAGATAACACTGTTCAAACATGTCTACCCTATATGGCACTGCAAGCACGTGTTATTGCAGTATAGTGCCCCAAGTGATGGTTTTTTTATTATTTTCTTTCTGACAGAGCATGTTATGGTTATTCATTCTGACACTTGGAGATTATCTCCCATTGGCTCTTGAAAGCACCATGAAACATGGCTATAAAAAGCACTGATTAATAATCCCTAGTCTTGTTTCATTCTTGGCGTTAATCTTCCCTAATTCTTATCTTAAACAGCTGACTTTGTTTTCACCATGACACATTGGAGGGAAATTAAATCCTATTGTTTTATTTGTCTAAGGGCTAATATGGCAGCGGAGTATATGACACAATACATAGCGTTTACAATTGATTAAACACTGGAGCAAATTCCACCTCAACCCAAAGTCCAGAAATTCCATTTTTGCTAGAGATTGGACTGAATCAAAACCTGAAATCTCTAAAGCTGCATGTTTTAGAGGATTTATAATTGAAATGTGTATAATTCAGGTTAGAGGTCAGATCAAACTCAGAAATGGTGAAAATAGCTAATCTCGGCCATTATTTTGTGGCCAAAAATTGGGTCTGTAAGGCTGTAAGATTTTGACACAGTATTTGTTTATTCTATTATTTGTTATTATTCTATATTTGTTTATTCTATTATTTTATTATCTGTTTATTCTATGACACAACAAAAAATAAAATAAGAAGACTAAACTGGCTATATTGAAACAGGAGAAGAATTTGTTTTTACAGGAATTTTTCTTGTTTTCCTGGGGAGTTTTTAGAGCTTTGACCTGACGTTTGAAAACTTGCTGCTGATGCATCCTTTCAGGATTCTCATTTTGATGCACAACTGATTCATAAACTACAAAAGGAACAAGGATACAAGTTAAAGTGGATACCAAAGCCACAATATTATAATAATTCCATGCAGAAGTCTATTATTTAAATTTTTTTCATTCACAAAACTAGCTAGAATTGTGTTGGTTTTGGTGGCCTACAAGCTGAATAGTTTGAATAAGTAAATAGCAATCCTCAGCTGGGGGGAGGCTGGATTAATGCATCTTTCTAGATAGTGGAAATCACAGTATTTGTGGAAAAAAAAAAGTTAAATTTTCTTAAGTTCTCTTCTCTATGAAGTGGATAGATAAAGCTACTTAGATCACTCCTGGAAAGCCATATCTGGATTTGGTTCCCAAATTTCATGGACAATATTAAAAAAAAATTGCAAAGCACTCATAAAAGAGATATAAGAATTGTCTGATATTTGGGGAACCTGCCTTCCAACATGCTTGAGCCGCTGCTGATCCATAGAGGAGTTAAAGACTTTTTCTAATAAAATTCCATAGCTTTCTACATTAATTTGTAAGACTGAAGGCTCTTATATCAATAGAAAGAGAAAATAATAGAAAGCTGTAATGATGGAAAACAAAGAGAAATTCACACTAAAAACTGAAAGCAGTTTTTGTTACTGAGCATGATAAATCATGGTTAAATATCTATATGATCAATTCTTCAGCACTTCAATTCTTTAACACTGATTTACAAATCAGTGCTTTGCTCAAAATATACTGAAACTTGAAATCATGTTATGGGCTAGCTATAGGAATTTCAGAACAAAACTCTGTCTTGGGATATGTAAAGACCAGCTTCTTCTGAGATTCCTACTGATTTTAGAATCACCAAGCCTTAATTCTGAATTCAGAACTGCATTTTCTGGTCATAAAAATCATGACCAGAACGTAGTCTTAGAAACGGCTATTCTTATCGTGCCAGTGGGACTGATCTAAGATCCACAGGCTCCAAAAGATTTTTCATTTGCATGCTGCATTTAATACACTGTTCTTTTTGCCAGGTACTCAAAGCATTGCACTTTGACTTTGAACTTTATTAGCTCTATTACCATATTTTCTGAGTTGGTCTTCTTGCTTTGTTTCAGCAATTTCGATTCCTTTCATCCATCTGTGAGATTTGTGGTGCAAACAAAACAATTTTCTGGGCTGTTGCTCAAGTTTTTACAGGGAGAGGTATCTGCAGTTGTGGGTACTGAGAGCTGAGGAATTTGAAGGGGGATACCTGAAGACACTAATTTCTTCCCTTTTTGGTGGAAAAAAATACTTCTGTGCTGTTTTGCTTTCTTGGTTATCTGAGGTTCTGTGCTCAACATGACTTTTGTCAGTTAGGTGTCCATCAACAGATGGACAAATACTGAATATAAATGGAGAAAGAAACCTTAAAGATGTTATGGGAAAGAGGCTTTGACTCAGTTCTCAATTCTGCTATAGGCTCCATTGGTGAGTTTGCATAAAACCCTCAATTCTGTATACTTAATTTTTCTCCTCCATAAAATGGGATTAGAAATATTTTCTGTGAACACTTTCCATGATTTACTTACAGTTAGCGATGCCTGCTGTCATTTCTGTTACTGCATACAGCAGGGCAGTGATCGTGCCCCTGTACTCGGCACTAGTGAGGCCACACCTCGAATACTGTGTTCAGTTTTGGGCCCCTCACTACAAGAAGGACGTCGAGGTGCTGGAGCGTGTCCAAAGAAGGGCAACAAAGGTGGTGAAGGGTCTGGAGAACAAGTCTTATGAGGAGCGGCTGAGGGAACTGGGGTTGTTTAGCCTGGAGAAAAGGAGGCTGAGGGGAGACCTCATCGCTCTCTACAACTCCCTGAAAGGAGGTTGTAGCGAGGTGGG
>NW_008796056.1:1147420-1173706 GCF_000699145.1 Aptenodytes forsteri
GCCTGGTGGTGTTGGGTTGACGGTTGGACTCGATGATCTTAGAGGTCTTTTCCAACCTTAATGATTCTATGATTCTATACTTTGCTGGAAAATTCATGACAGTGCACAAAAAGAATGAGAACAACCCAGGGTTTTTATTCATCCAGGCAACCTAACCTCTGTTCTAGTCATTATGTTCAGTTAAGTGCAGGGCACTATTTTGTTGTACTTTGTAACAGCACAGAAAAGTAGAGAATATAATTGTATTATTACCGCACTTAGGAACCCTAGCCAGGGACTTAGTACCGGTATTGTTCATTTACAGAATAAAGTGGTTCTTACTCCACGGAAGTTATAATCTCAGTATAAATCAAGAGCTGAGAGAGAAAGAAATCTGATGAAACAATAAAGCGATTTAATTGATTTTGCTGTCCACCCTTGTCAGGTGCTTTGGTGCCTCATAGCACCATAAGAAATAATCTGTGAATCATAGAATCATAGAATCATAGAATCATTGAGGTTGGAAAAGACCTCTAAGATCATCGAGTCCAACCGTCAACCCAACACCACCAGGCACACTAAACCATGTCCCTAAGCACCTCATCTACACGTCTTTTAAATACCTCCAGGGATGGGGACTCAACCACTCCCCTGGCCAGCCTCTTCCAATGTTTCACCACTCTTTCAGTAAAGAAATTTTTCCTTACATCCAATCTAAACCTCCCCTGGCACAACTTGAGGCCATTTCCTCTCATCCTATCGCTAGTTACTTGGGAGAAGAGACCGACACCCACCTCGCTACAACCTCCTTTCAGGGAGTTGGAGAGAGCGATGAGGTCTCCCCTCAGCCTCCTTTTCTCCAGGCCAAACAGTCCCAGTTCCCTCAGCCGCTCCTCATCAGACTTCTTCTCCAGACCCCTCACCAGCCTCGTTGCCCTTCTCTGGACACGCTCCAGCACCTCGACGTCCTTCTTGTAGTGAGGGGCCCAAAACTGAACACAGGATTCGAGGTGCGGCCTCACCAGTGCCGAGTACAGGGGCACGATCACTTCCCTGCTCCTGCTGGCCACACTATTTCAGTGAAACTGACTTCAGTTTAAGATACCTATATTTAGGCATCTGGTGTCACCAGTGAACTAAGTGTCCATGCTCCCATTATAGCCAGGGATGCGAGGCATACCCCAAATGGCCTCCAGCTGCCTCTTGTACATAGTAGATCTCCCTTAGCATAGATACACATGGGACGTAGCTTACCTTTCACTGACACTGTAGCTTGCTGAGATTAATAGAAACACACCAGTGTGAAAGAGATACCAAGGAGGCAAAAGTCAAATCTAAAAGATCCAGTGCAGATTCTTGCTGTATTGCTGTAAATGGTATCTTTACTAATTCACAATAAATTTACGATCACTCAGAAATGCTCTTTTCTAATGTGCAACACAAAGTAAATGGAGCAATGATATCTTGTACAGAATACATGACTCAGTTTGGAACTGCCAAAGAAGATTTCTTCCAGACTTTCTGCAAAGCATGAAGTACCTCAGACAATTTGCTGCCAGGGGTGGTGACAACTATACCTCTGGATTTTTTAAGATAAAGGAAATATGTCATGCTGTCCACTGTTGTAATGTAATGGGCCTGTTAAATGTTGCAAGCTTTTCCCAGACAAAAAAAAAAAAAAAAAAAAAAAAAAAAAAAAAAAAAAAAAAAAAAAAAAAAAAAAAAAAAAAAAAAAAAAAAAAAAAAAAAAAAAAAAAAAAAAAAAAAAAAAAAAAAAAAAAAAAAAAAAAAAAAAAAAAAAAAAAAAAAAAAAAAAAAAAAAAAAAAAAAAAAAAAAAAAAAAAAAAAAAAAAAAAAAAAAAAAAAAAAAAAAAAAAAAAAAAAAAAAAAAAAAAAAAAAAAAAAAAAAAAAAAAAAAAAAAAAAAAAAAAAAAAAAAAAAAAAAAAAAAAAAAAAAAAAAAAAAAAAAAAAAAAAAAAAAAAAAAAAAAAAAAAAAAAAAAAAAAAAAAAAAAAAAAAAAAAAAAAAAAAAAAAAAAAAAAAAAAAAAAAAAAAAAAAAAAAAAAAAAAAAAAAAAAAAAAAAAAAAAAAAAAAAAAAAAAAAAAAAAAAAAAAAAAAAAAAAAAAAAAAAAAAAAAAAAAAAAAAAAAAAAAAAAAAAAAAAAAAAAAAAGGCACAAAAAAAAATGTAAAGCAAATGAGGGCCTTCTTTCTGTCTACCATTTTCTATACTTTTAGGATATATATTTCAAAGGACAAGAAACAGCCTATTATTGAAGAAAGTTCCCAATAAAAGGAATTGAAGAGACTTTCCTGGAGCTTCACTAGAATGCTTCCCACTTTTTAAGCATCAAAGTGGCAACAGAAGAGCTGAGAATGGAGCTAGATTATGTTTTGAGATTGCTGGTATACAAAATGCCTGTGAATCATCAGATGGGCGTTATTTTTCTGCACTAGGATTCTGCTAGTTAGAGGTGGAAATGACTAGTGAAAATATCTAGAGAAAGATAGGAAAGAATCAGTAAAGAACTTAAAATAACTTCCAAATTTAAGATGAACTTTCAGTTCCACTGTGGTAACAAAGCCCCATTCCTATATTTAAAAAAGCTTTTTAGGCCAATAAAAAACTAATAATACTCTCAAGTAGCAGGATCAGAACCTATCTATCCCCATTCCTAACCTCTTCCTTCATCATCTGAAAAAAAAAGGATGATGGAGATCAAGTCTAACTTCATAGATTTCCCAAATAGCAAGTTCAATCCTGTGGTGATCTGTGGTAAAGACTGGGCTGGGAAAGGGGGTTGCAATAAGAAGGTGAGAGAAGCTAAAGGATCTGTATTTAGAATTTTGGTCATGCCATATCTCAATGTAATCACTAATTAGTAAAAAATCTGAAGTAAATACCTAAGTAGTAATCTACCATTACAGTGTGCATTAGAGCTGGAACAGGATGATATAGATACTTTCCTAGTCATTATCATTTCATTCAAGAGTGAAATGTAGCCAAAGCTGTACAAAACTCAGCAAAATGTTTGTGTTGAAAGCATCATTACTTCTTAGTATTGCTTCCCATACTTCCTATTTTAAAACAGTTGCAAGTTTTCTGAGCCCAATGAAACTTGAGTTACAGAAACTGTAAAATATATTCTTAAGTAGTTGGTTTTGATCAGAGTTCACACTGAACACCAAGTGTAAAGGGTTGTATAATAAAAGACTTTGTAACCTTGAGAAGCTAGAGGTTAATCATTCCAATTATTTTTAAAAGCATCTTGGGAATTTGTTGAATTAACAAAAGAGATATAGCTGAAAGTATGGTAAAAATAGCAAGGACATAGCAGAGCTATTTTAATAAAAGTCTTGTAAAATGCAGCTTATAAATGACCAAGTACTACACTTTAACTATATATCTTAATACATTAAGTGAATTTGGTGCTCACAGGTTGGCTTTGATTTACAGACTGGAAATCAGCATGGTCTGTGGCATAGTAAAATCTTCCATATTCTCGCTCTAACACTGATAAGTCATGGTGGTTTTTAAGTGAGGTGGAAGCTTGTGATTTTTCAGCCATAGACTCTAAGCTGATACACCCTGATATCGTGCTGACATCCCCGTGATTAATTGCATGGGCTTTTGTTGCACAAGGGAGGGTGAGACAGGTCCACATGCATGAAGATGTATGAGCAGGGTCCATAGCAGATGACCTGCATTGACTCCAATGCTGAAAGTTACATTTGGGGAAAATAAAGGAGAGAGAGCAAGAGAAAGAGAGAGAAGGGAACAGGAAAGGGAGTGGGAAAGGGAATGGGAAAGGGAACAGGAAAAGAGAAACTCTCCAGTGGCCAGGCAGGATGAACAGTGATTGGTGTCCAGGATGAGTGTCCTCTGGTGGGGGCTCTCTGCACATGTAGCCCTGGATAGTATTTGTCAAGTATATAACTATTATCTACTGTGCTGTTTTTCTTGTTTTTTCTTTTGTATAAACTAAAGTCAGCAAAACAAAAAGTGAAGGGAAGCAAGGAATTTCTTATGCTAGCAGCAGTCGCTTCCCATGAGAACCTGTCATAACACCAGCATCAGGGTTTGGCAAGTACAAGGTTGTGAGGGCAATAGCACCTGAATTACAGCATGGAAAAACAAGGTAAAACTGCCACAGAGACTCTGGAAAACCGCTGTTATAGCACCTTAGGTGAAAGGGTACAAAACTGCAAATTACAGGTCCTGAGCACTACTGACGCTAAGACACAAAGGCATCTCTGGCACTGGGCTTCACTACTGACCAAAGAATCCTATTTTGTCACCAGTTTGTGTAATTCAAATAGTCAGCAAAAGATATTCCTACAGACCCTGGTCCATAAAGGTGCTCATACCTTGATCCAGATGTCCATAATGGAGAGCTCTCAGTCATTGCTTATTATCCTGCAGGTGGAAGTGACAGCCCCAAGAGCTTAGTCTAATTCATTACAAACATAAGTTAGGTCAGCAAACCACCTTTGCCGGAGGAACAATAATTAGCAGCTCAGGGCAGTGGTTTCTTCAGCTGTCCCACCACAGTCTTCATGAGCTGAGCTGTCTGTCCTTTGTGTTTTATAGATATAGCACAAGAGAAGAAGTAGCAGAAAGGAGAACAGAGCCATTTTCAGACTGCCTATTGCAGGCATCTGTCCCTCCAGGGACTTAGATGGAGATGTGATAGTCCTGTACCAAGCGCTCTCTCTGCTGTTACACAGTTTAGAAAGCAGCAAGAACTACTGAAATTTGGGAACAGTGAAGAGCCCTATGCTTAGACATCTAGGGAACTTTTTAGCACAAAATGGTCAGATGATATTTGCTGCTTGTAGAAGTTAAGTGTTGCTGTAGAATTTGTGGTTAGATTTTTCTGGAAAAGCTGGAATACAGAACAACTTTAATTAATCTAATGTTGTTCTGTTTTGTCAGCAAACATCTTAAGAAATGTATAAATAAACTTCCTGAAGAAATTGAGATTAGGAATACTACCCACTCCATCTGGTTTTGGGGAACTGAATCCTGAGAGGCTGCCTCAGTTGAAGCCATTTCTTCCTAAGACCAGACTTTTTTCTTTACAGTCTTTTCACCAACTTCATTTTTATGTGACATCTAAAGAGAATAAAGAATGCCACTTAGACTGTATCTTCCTTCTGGAAGGTGTGTTTGTTGGGAGATGACAGTGGGGACTGTTGTCCACACAGGAGTGTGTGACACACTTAAGTCAGCTTTCATCTCTGTGGGAAATCCAGTTCTTCAGTGTTACTTCCAGCCTGTGAAATGGGAGTGAATGGCAAAAACCTGGTACTGTGTTATGGGTCTAGGTGAAAAATAACTCAAGCACACTGCAGACATCTATTATCTTGGAGGGAAAACAACTCTTTTTTAGATCCATCGGGCACATCAATAGCCTTCATTATAAGATTCCAGTGGAGACTGTAGGAAATTGTCTATCTCACTGTCACCTATAAAAAGAGGCTGGACGCTTTAAAAACAGTATTAGAACTTGATGTGGTGGCAAAGACACACTTTTAATAAGCATCATTATATATTAGTCTTACTAAGTAATCTGTCAGCATCTTAGAAACTGGCTGAGTTCTGACACATAAAGAAATGAAAGCAGCACAGCAGGACCCAGATGACATTTTTAGTGCATTAAAAATAACATTTCTTGCAGTACAAACTGTTTGCAAATTCCAGTTATTGAGATGTTCTCTGTGTGTTTGTTCATGAGTTCATTCCCAAATAAGCAGAGGTAGGAAGGCAGATTTTTTCAGCACACAAAAAGAAAGCAAAAATCTCAAAAAGGGTGCAATCTTAGCCAATTAACCCATCCCTCCAGTCTGCGTCATTCATTGCATTTATTTTTTATAATATCTAAATAATTCATTTTACTTGAGCTTTTGAAAAATATTTTTTGTTCCACAGTAAATTACGTATTTGAGAGAAAAAGTAATCTGAAACAGAATAATAAAAATTTTTCATGTGAAAATGTCTAAACAGGAAATTTTGACAAAACAAAATAGATTTTTGTCAAAAGAAGAAATTCATCAAAAAACAACCTCTCAACTGAAATTTTCAGTTTTGACAAGCAGTATCGCTTAATGGAATAGCGTAAACCACTCTGCATTAGGTTTTCTTATGAATGCCAAGTTATGAGTCAAAGGGGAGTTGAAACATTCAAGAATCTAATTATTTTCTTTAAATTCCTGGTACAGATATAGCCCTTCAGGAAAATTCCTTTTGCAATTTGTTGTGAAGCAGGGTGTCATTTAAAACCTGTGAATGAGGTGCTAAGGAGGGAAAGGTGATAATTTAAGGATTATTTTACTTTCTTGGGTTGGCAACAGTCTCTTGGCACGTAATGCCACAAGGTGACAGGGTGAAATACATGGATTTTTCTACGTATTCCATTGCTTGGACGATTCTTTAGGTATGAGCCAACATCTATCACTCTACCCTGTATTGTCCTTTGGTAAGTGCAATTCATGGCCCCAGAGCTCAAGCAGGCAAAAGCACTACTTGCAAACTAGGAGATACAGCTGCTTTAGAGCTCTGAATGTGCTTTAGAAATGAATGCATTCAGGCCTGAGCACAATCCAGACATTTCTAGGGCTAAACTAACAGTAATTACCAGCTTTTACTGAGCTGCCATATTCACCTTCACATACGGCACTGCACTGCACAAAAGCGTGACACTCTGCAGAGTGTTTTGGGATAAACTGAACACAACCAGTACTATCTGAAATGAAACCCTCTTCCTTGCAGCTGTACCTGACCACAAAACCTCATCTATTAGCCCGTTTTAACCATGAAAACTAAAGCTGAGAAAGCTCTTACCTCATCCTATCATGCTGAGATGGTTGGATTTAGGGTTTATGTTCTCAGCTGAACACTTCCTACACGTGGAATTACATGAAACATGACGTGTCCTGCTCAGAAACAGAAAGGGCAGGAATAAAGCTGGAAGGGCTTAAATCTGTGATGCTGCTAGATGTAAATGGTTCAGACATCATGCTTAGCAGGATCTTCCAGGTGTTATTGCTCTTGGCACTATTATGGATAGAAATCTTACACGACCTGATACACAGTACCAGAATGACAAAACCTGAAAGTTGTTACTTTCATTTAACAAGTTGTTAGTTGGTTTTTGTTTGCTTCACCGAGCATTTGAGAGTGCCCAGGACTCATTTCCCACTAACTCGACCAGAGAAGACATCGCTGTATTTCGTCATGCAAGATATAAGATGGCACTTTGTATACTCTGGGAGAGAAGAAACTCCTGCATTACAATACAATAGATCGTCTCAAGTTTCTAAAATGCTCACAGCACATCACACACACTGAAATGTTTTGCTCAAAGAAAAGCTGGATCTGGAGTCAGGAGATCAGCCTCTGAAAATGGAGGCCATCCTGAAGAGGAAGAATCAGCTCAGCCCTGCTCAGCCTGATTTTTCACCAACAGCAACAGCTTATCTGTCATTCTGTCTATTTTAAAGTTTATGAGAAATAACGTAGAGGTCAACACAGGCAGTTTAAAACAAATCTAGAAGAAGGACAGATAATTCCATGTCAATTTAGCAGATATTTCCCACAATTCAATGAAATTATACTTATTAATAAAATACTTCTACAACTGGCTTAAGGAATTCAGCAGACTCATGTTGCTGCTTCAGATACTTCAAAGAAAACTTAGAGAAAAGTTATATAACTGAGAGAACAGACAGTTTTTATTCACATTCCATCTTGAATTTTTTCATTGTCACGGTAGCCAATAAAAGGAATATGCATCAATCAAAGAGAATGGGGAGGCTAAATAATTAAACCTCTTTGGAAGGAAAAATTACTCATCAGCAAGTTTATTATTTCACATTAAAAATTAGCATTTGAAGTCACACTGAAATGTGACTGCATTCCAGTAATTGATCTTGGAGCAATTGAGTTGGAGTGAGTCCAGAGGAGGGCCCCGAAGACGATCAGAGGGCTGGAGCACCTCTCCTGTGAAGACAGGCTGAGAGAGTTGGGGTTGTTCAGCCTGGAATAAAGTAGGCTTCAGGAAGACCTTATAGCAGCCTTCCAGTACCTGAAGGGGGCCTACAGGAAAGATGGGGAGGGACTTTTTACAAGGGCATGTAGTGATAGGACAAGGGGTAATGGCTTTCAGCTGGAAGAGGGTAGATTGAGATTAGATATAAGGCAGAAATTCTTCACTATGAGGGTGGTGAGGCACTGGAACAGGTTGCCCAGAGAAGGGTGTGGATGCTCACTATTGGAAGTGTTCAAGGCCAGGTTGGATGGGGCTTTGAGCAACCTGGTCTAGTGGAAGGTGTCCCTGCCCGTGGCAAGGGGGTTGGAACTAGATGATCTTTAAGGTCCCTTCCAACTCAAACCATTCTATGATTCTATGACCTTACTGACAAACTCACTAGAAAACAGGGAGCAATTCATAGCCCTCAAAAAGGAAGGCAAATATTTGATAAATTCTTCATGTGAATAAGCAGAGATTTGTGTGATGCTGCCTCGCAATCCAGGGAGACTGGTCTCTGTAGCTAAAAAATTTTCTCATACCTAAAAGAAAGAAAGATAATTCTGGTTTTAACACAGGGATTTTTCAAATCTTTGTGTTACACCAAGCATCAAGACTTATTTGCTATTACAGAACACTTGACTAATGTTTGTCTTACAGTTCTGACTTCTTTTTGAAGTGCTCTGGGTAGCCCACTGGTGTCCAAAAAGCCTCTTATGCCAGAATGCATTACATAAGCACTTTTTTTGGATTCCTTTTGGAAGTATAATCCTTCAGTCCACAATGTAGTAGTACTTCAAACCTCCACTTGAGACTGATTGTAGGTCATTTGCAAAGGAATACTGGTAAGAATGACTACTCAGAAGAAAGCATTCATTCATGAACAGTAAATACTGTCCTGAAACGTGTTGTCTGGGCACAATTTTGCTACCCACCTTCCTGTTCACCTACCTCCGATTCTATTGTATACTGCAAAGCCTGTGAAAGTCCACCATGGCAGACTGAATGGCCAAACAAGCTTTTCTAAACTAAATAAAATGCAGGAAGATGCCTGGATCATGGATTAAAAATAGTCTGGTCTAAAGTCCAGAGTCATGCATGACCCATACTGAGATTCGCACCACAATGACACAGAGATTTTCAATCTTCTCACAAGGCTGAAATCCTCCAGTCACTCTAAAATGAGTAACTTTGCTTCCAAGGGTTCGCTTGTGGCCTCTTTCACGTCATTTATTCATCAGGATTTAGGGTTGTAATTTTTATGCAAAAATAAAAATTAAAAAAGGGCTCCTACCAAGTTATGATCAAATCTCTCCTGGGAGAGTCAATACCCCATTCCAAGGCTTCAGCATCCGTATTCTCTCCGTGGCTTGTGGTGACACATCAGTCAAGCAAGCTTTCCCCAGACACACTGTGGACATCCACCCCTCTATGGATGCCTGGGAAAAGAGTGTCGTAGTGGCTTTCCAGCCCTAAGTAGAGTATCCATGTAACTGTTTATAAATCCTTGTCCAACTGTTTAAACATGGTTTATTACAATAGATAGACAATTACTAACATGCAATTATCCCTTCTGGCTTCTGAAATAATCCCAGTTCTGGGTGAACCATATCCTACATTTTCACTTTTACTCTACTGTTGTGATATCCTGAAATGAAAGATGAACGTCCTTGGAGGCTCAGCTATCGTTAAACACACTGTCTGAGGCTTCAGAGAAATGTGACCTTTGATTGTTCTCCCCTCTGCGTCATTCTCTTCTCAAACATGCTTTTGTAACTGAGAGCACAGTCTGAAAGCTTTTAAAGTGATTTTGGAATTTTAGTCCTCAGGCATTGCTCAGTGCTCACAGACTGCTCCAAAATCAGATGCTAGTTTCATCGGGATCATTACATTTTAGCTATATTGCTAGTTTAATCATATTTTACCATTTTTAAATAGTACCTTTTGTACTAATTAGATTTTTTGATGATATGGCCCTGCTATCTCTTCCTCCTGAGAATTGGGCTGGATGAAAAATGACTTTTGTTGTTGTTCCTTGACAAAAAAAAGTATTTTGGATCAAACCCAAAATTTTCAGTTGTTTTCAGTAACAGTAATAAAAGACTATTTGGAGTCTGAACAATTTGAGATATTTCTAATTGCTATTAGCTTATCTGGAATCACTAAATGAATACTTATTTTACAGAAAAAAAGTTGGATGAATTATTCTCTTTTTTAAATTTTTTTCCCACATCCCGAACAATTTAGTGACATCAGAATGAAGTCCCAAAGTTTTTTGATGTTTGACTTCACTAAATTTGCAGTCAAAATGTCATCTGCAAATTCCTCACAGATGTACTTTCCATTAAATTGGAGTGGTAGTGGAATCAGGGTGGTACTGGAGGGGGGAACTTTTTTTTAAATGTTCAAAACTACAATACACTGGACAAGCTGAAACTTGACTCCCAGAGCCAAGACATCTTGTAGTTGTGTACATTGCAAATGGCTTTTAATTATTTATTGTTGACCAGGGTTTTTCAGCAGCCTGGTTGTAAATTCATAAAAATCACCTGGGAACTTCTATTACACATTGAAATGTTATTAGAAACTAAATCAAAAACAATCTAGCTCCTTCTTTTCTGTTACTTGAAGGCATCTTTTCAAAACACACAAATAAATTGTATGGCTTTGTCATTATTATCACTGGTATTGCCTGACTTTTATAAAAAGTATTGAAAATATTTTTGAGTTGGCCATAGAGAAAACTTGAGAAATATTATTCTAAATGGCCAAGCAGATATATTTTTAAAGTTATCTTAATATCAAGGAAAAACAAATCTATGAAAACCATACTTCAGCCAATTTTCCCCCAGCCTAAATTCCACTTAAGTCTCTGAGCCTAGCATTTCCTATTGGCCGGCTGCCTCTGAAAGCCAAGAGCCAACAAGAGGTACCAAGGCTTAGGTGGAATTTAGGTTGAATCAAGGCCTTTGGGGCTAGGTATTGGTCATAAATTACAGTAAAAGCATCCTTCACTTGCCTCCTTTTGTTCATTTTACATGGTAATACTTCAGGACTGTTGTACTCCCCCAGCCATGCCTGGGGACTGAACCAAGGCTTTCAGTGCTGATTGCTGTCCCTTGCAGAACAAATATCTCCATTTTAAATGTCGTCTTTTTTTTTTTCTTTTTTTTTTGCATTATCCATGAGATTTTCAAAATGTCTCAGCTTCAGGAAAGGTAGATATTTGAGTGAGTTCCAAAACTTCTGTCTGATTTGTGAAATTAACCATCTTTCTATTCTGCCCAAGGGCATAAGGTGCTTCATACCTTGCAAGTTGTGCAAATTCCTAAGTGAGCTGCAGGTGATGGGAATTAGGAATCATTAGCACAAGCTCTTGCAGACTGACTAACCTCATCCTGCTGACAAGTGAGTGGGTGGAAGGGAGTCAGAGCTGGTGTCACTTGAGTGCTCAGAAGTTGTATCATCTGTGCTTTGCTTTATACCATCCCATGCAGTCCTGTTAGGTCACTTTTCTTGCTACCTACACTTCCACCAGTTTTAGGGATGAGGAAAGTGTATTGGCATCCTAATGGAGGGATACATAGCAGGAGACTGGTACAAGATGACCAGGGTACTGAGAGGGTGGAAATAAGTGAGGACATGGAGCTGGAGGGAGATGTGAAGGTTGTGTGTTAGGGTAGGAAAGAGGGGAAATAGGGGCCCCTTAAATGTACGTAAAGCCTATCACAGAGGTGGGAACTGCTGCCATTTTCATCAAGACCAATGGTCACATCTTGCTTGTTGTAGCCAGTGTTAGTGGCTGCATTTCTCAAAGCAAGCTTGGGAATTTTAACCAATGGCAATTCTGAAAACATGCATACAGGTATTGCATATTCCTGTGCATGTGGGTGGATGTTGGCACATTATAAGTTCCAAGATAACATGTAGGTCATATATTTAGACTTCTTTGTATATCCCTTTAGCAACTCCTCTGACTCTGGCAATGATCTGTTAGCTTCCTATTTCTTTTTTTCATTCTTCAGTTTCCTTTGTCTCACTTTGGAGAAAATAAGAACAACCATTCTTTTAGAAAAATGGTTACTTTTATGCCTGGAAAACAAACCCCTTCACCCTTTTCCCTACCTAGAAAGTACTCTAGGAGGTAAAGAATAAATATTTATTTCCTATTTGGGGGCATTGTTTTTATAATTCCAGCTTTAGCAAGATACTATCTATGTGAAATCTTTATGCTTTTGTATTTTAAACATCAGCTGAAATTTCCACCCATCACATCCAGCATTCACATAGCCTGAATAGCCAAAGCTTATCTAGGTTTTCTACAAAAGGTACGGTAAAGGAGACACATTCCCACGGGCCAGAGAATGATGAAACCTGGTAACAAGCTTCCCAGCACTTATTACCAGTTCAAAGTCAGACAGGGGAACACCTTCCAATCCTCAATGTTATTTCATAGAAATATACAATTATTATGAAAAGAAGAGGAATTTTCAGCTCAATTTCATCACTTTTGCTGTCTGTATAACCAGTTCACCACACAAGCGTTAAAGTTAGAATACACTGGCAGGTAAAATTGAAATGGAGATGGAGACTCCTTTGATTGAAGGGAGCATTGCTGTTCAACACAGAAAATGTGCTGCCAATCTCATTGCATGTAGCGGATAAAGTACATTAATGCCTACTACTTTTCCACAGAAAAGCTATTTTAAAAGATCACAGTCAAGCCAAATCTCTGACATTATCATAATAAATCAGTCATCACCTGGTCCCGTTCTTCCACACCAACCATCACTTCCTTTCTTCCTTTGCTGTAATTTAAATGATGTTAGATACAGCAGAAATGACATCCCAGTCCCAGGCACCGGCATTCTGCAAATGATAGAAAACAATCTTTCACACCTCATCAGTGAGGAGTTTTCAGTCATGAATAACATTCCTGGTATCTAATAAGTCCCCTAAAATGCACATTACTTAGTGTGACTGACTTTCCCTAACACAAAGAGTGTAAATTACATTCTCATAAACATTATTTTCATCATACCATAGTTTCTTACTAGTGAACCTAGAGGAGAATCATATGTGTAATCTAGTAGACAAAGCAGGCTCGACGATAAATATGGAAGAATGAAAATACGATTATTATTGCAAATGGTAAACAGAATCTTTATTAACATTTCAGTTGATGAGAGGGCACAGTGCATGCAAATAAATTAAAAGGTAATAAATAAAAGTGAATTTTTAAAAGATATGAATAAGTGAACAGGAGATATAATTATTTACAGGGGGAAAGCATCAGGATGACAAAAAATATGCATGGTAATTCCATACCTGCTACCTTTGGCAGTACAAGAGAGAGATTTTCTTTTACAGTGTTGGCTTTGATCTCCTAATCATTGTCACATCCTGGTGCTAATAGAGACCCTCAGACTACAAAAATGGCTGAACCATCACACCTTGGGGCAGATCATCAGTTATACTGTGACTGCTGATACACTGTCAAGTTACAACGCAATATGTCTGCATACTCAGTAGATCTTTCTGCACTAAGAAAAGAAAGAAAGAAAGAAAGAAAGAAAGAGAAAGAAAGAAAGAAAGAAAGAAAGAGAAAGAAAGAAAGAAAGAAAGAAAGAAAGAAAGAAAGAAAGAAAGAAAGAAAGAAAGAAAGAAAGAAAGAAAGAAAGAAAGAAAGAAAGAAAGAAAGAAAGAAAGAAAGAAAGAAAGAAAGAAAGAAAGAAAGAAAGAAAGAAAGAAAGAAAGAAAGAAAGAAAGAAAGAAAGAAAGAAAGAAAGAAAGAAAGAAAGAAAGAAAGAAAGAAAGAAAGAAAGAAAGAAAGAAAGAAAGAAAGAAAGAAAGAAAGAAAGAAAGAAAGAAAGAAAGAAAGAAAGAAAGAAAGAAAGAAAGAAAGAAAGAAAGAAAGAAAGAAAGAAAGAAAGAAAGAAAGAAAGAAAGAAAGAAAGAAAGAGTAACCAAGCTATGGCTTTTGAGCCACACAGAGACCTATGATTAGGTATCACCAAATGGTAAACAGAATCTTTATTAACATTTCAGTTGATGAGAGGGCACAGTGCATGCAAATAAATTAAAAGGTAATAAATAAAAGTGAATTTTTAAAAGATATGAATAAGTGAACAGGAGATATAATTATTTACAGGGGGAAAGCATCAGGATGACAAAAAATATGCATGGTAATTCCATACCTGCTACCTTTGGCAGTACAAGAGAGAGATTTTCTTTTACAGTGTTGGCTTTGATCTCCTAATCATTGTCACATCCTGGTGCTAATAGAGACCCTCAGACTACAAAAATGGCTGAACCATCACACCTTGGGGCAGATCATCAGTTATACTGTGACTGCTGATACACTGTCAAGTTACAACGCAATATGTGTCTGCATACAGTAGATCTTTCTGCACTAAGAAAAGAAAGAAAGAAAGAAAGAAAGAAAGAAAGAAAGAGAGAAAGAATGACCAAGCTATGGCTTTTGAGCAACACAGAGACCTATGATTAGGTCTGTAAAGCTGTGCCACATGTTCTGGCAGGGCAGTAGGTACAGGGGCTGCCTGGCTGTGAGAAGGAAGCAAGCAGGGTTTATTTGGGCTGGCATGGTTGGCTTGCTTACACTGTCCCTGTCCTATAATTTGAATGCCAAGATCCCTGCAGATGGTGACCAAGCTATGGCTTTTGAGCAACACAGAGACCTATGATTAGGTCTGTAAAGCTGTGCCACATGTTCTGGCAGGGCAGTAGGTACAGGGGCTGCCTGGCTGTGAGAAGGAAGCAAGCAGGGTTTATTTGGGCTGGCATGGTTGGCTTGCTTACACTGTCCCTGTCCTATAATTTGAATGCCAAGATCCCTGCAGATGGGTAGTTATTTCCCATCTGTGAAGTGCTCCTGGCCCACCCCATGTTTCATCTCCCCAGTTGTGTGGTACTTGCGGCTTTGTGGCACTCGGCTGTATGAGGAGTTCAGCACACAGCTCCTGGAGCCAGCGGAGCTGCCTATCTCTGAAACAGAAATCTATTCAGGATACCAGAAGTACAACTGAAGAAAATCTGTTGCTGCTTTAATTTTAGAGAAGGTCTTCAATCAGTGTAACACTAATTCATGTTTTATATATAATCATCTAGTTGTATGCACATCACATGAATTTGCTGTCACTCACTTCTCATTTGAGATATCACAGTAGCTTAGGACATAGTTCTCCTACTGAAGTCCATGATAAATCAGTTTAAGCACGTTTGTTAAATGTACATATCCTTTAAAGCATTTTCAATTAGAAGTTTGATGCTAAAGTTGCATTGCTGTCTGTGAGAAATGCTAACATTTCACCAGAGCTCATTGATATAGAGAGTTTGATAACTACTGGTCTAAATCTTTCATCCATGTTTTCTTGTACCTTTTACGGTACAATGAATAATACTGAGCTATAGAGAACTGATGGTAAGAGTTCCTCTTGGATCCAGCTACTGTTGCATCAGTGATGTTATAATGCTGGATGAGAAATTCAGGAAGAATTATCTGTCTGTGAAGGATGGATTTACACCTACATCCTGAAGTATGATGCTATCATAATAAATTGTAGCTATTGTTTTCAATAGCAGCAATTGCTGCTATTGTTTTCCTAACCATAACTTCCATCAGATCTTAGTTCAGATTTTTAAAATGGCATACATACACTTAAGGCATACACACGTATGCAAACCAAGCTGTTTCTGGGGGCCATACAGTTTATCTGACCATGTGGTCAAAATGAGCCGCTGTCAGTGCAACTACTATTTCTCTACCAGCTGATGATAGAATCCAGTCAATCATAAGTTAGCTGCCTAACTTTGTTATTGCTTCACTGAAAAGTAAGTGCTTGAACCTTACAGATAGGGATGCTGCCCAAAGACTCCATGTGTCAACAGAATAGATGCCTCCAATGAACTCCAGAGAGATGACAAATTTTCCTAATCTGCAAGAGTTGTACCTCCCTCTGTCAACTGTAGAAAGAATCCAGCCTATTAGTTAATCTTTAACCTGGGAGAGGAGATTCTAACATCCCAGGTGTCATATAATTTTATTATTATTATTCATGGATGCTCTCATATTTCAGGGACTTTGATTTGCATCTCCATTTCTAATCCCTTTCTCAACAGGACACCTTAGGTGCTGAGTTGTAGAGAGCCCATTTTCTAAGAAAAGATAGCTGCAGTAGATCTGTTAAAGCTCTGATTAAGAAATAATGTAGAATCTTCTTTACTGTTACCCTGTGTACCTAGTGCAAGCCATGCTTGAAAATAGAAGTATTGCAGTGCAGAAATTTTTTATGAAGCAGCACTGAATGTGTGACTTCCTATAAATGGTACTCTGTATGAAAACAACACAAACAAACAAGCAAAACAAAATCAGGAACTTTAAGCTTCATTGGATTAGTTTACAACATCTTTCCTGTAGAACAGATGTAGTCATTATTGTCCTTTTCCATGATGGAAGCTCTTTGCTGTCTCATTAATTACTCCATGCTTCCTTTAATAGTTGGTATACTAATTATCGTACTACAGATTTTCCCTTTTTCACATTTCTAAAGCATCTTAGTACAATAAGGTTGTATTCTACCATCAACAGTAGTCAAATTCTCATCTTGGGTTTATTTCTCCGTTTCTTTCAAGAATTACAAAATAATGTTTTCAAGAGGAGAGCATGGGAATATGACAAGATGCCCTGCTATTATCATGTTTGTAAGGAAACTTTAAGGGACCATATTCTTTTCAAATGCTTGTGAAGCCAGTCTTATAGTAAATGTCATTTGTTTTACATAGGCTTTACAGTATTCAGCAGACTATCTGGCTGCCTATAAAGCCAGCATTAAATAAATTGACTATATTCACCACATTTCTCTCATAATCAGACTGTGAATAGAGGATTGTTTTGAATTTTGTTTATAAGCATGCATGCATTTTATATATATATTATGTTAAGAATACTCAGTACCTGGTGTTTGAATGGTACCTCTGGGATATTGTGGGCCTTGAAGATAAGGATGGAGACCATGAATCTAATTTGATAGCTTTAGGCAAGCAGTATACTGTGTCAAGAACATGCTGTAGTGTTTTCACTGTGGCCAGCACTCCTGAGGAGTCATGCTTCAATGCTCTGGGCCAGGTGGAAATCACTTAGTCTGGAAGGTTTCCTCCCTGGTTATACTTCTATATTCCAAAGTAGATGGTATAAACGTATGAAATACTAAGGCCTTGTTTGGTAAGATAAACCAGTTTCTTCTAACCAGCTGATGTTGGTAAGAAGTCCTGTTCATGAATGCTGGTCAGTGTATCACAGTATTTTCTTGACAAAGAGCACACCATCTTCCACTCCCATTCTGCTTCAACTCCACCCATGAGTCGAACAGGCTTAAGTTTTGAGCTACATGGGTGGTGATGATTTGGTCATAGACAGTGAAGGACAGGAAGCATTGTGTAGGTAACGCTTAAATCCATGACCTCTGAGCATTTTCCCTTGTAGCTGCATATGGATTCTGACTAAGGCTGGAAAGACAGCAGGTTGTTGCAGGATTACAGGCAGGCAGTCACAGAAGTGCAGTTTCTCATTGCTCTTCGTTAAATGTGTATTTTTTAGGAAAGGCTATTTTGGCACATTCCTTTGGAACACCTCTTATAGGTGAAATTGTAATATGTTGTCATTCTCACGAGTTGAAATGTTTCAGAGAAGTACAGAAAAACAAGAACAACTGTCTGTCCTTCATCTATTCATATATATAGCCACCGATGACATTGCAGTTCGGGGATTTCCTGAAAACTATTTGTTGGATCAAGGATATTAGCTTGGATCATATCTGTTAGTAGCTGATCTTTGCCTAACTCCGTACTATTTTGCTCAGGAATGTAACTATTGATAATTACTGTAGTAGGGCTGTAATCAACATGGCCAGGGTGAGTTTCCTTATTTTTAGTAACAATGTTAAAGGGGAAAAGAGATATTTTTTTTTCCTATGAAGCACTCCAGATTGTAATTAGAATCAAAGCCCATTGCTTATGATGCTGGAATATGGCTGGAATATGTGGGTCATTTTTAATTAGCTTGGATCATATCTGTTAGTAGCTGATCTTTGCCTAACTCCGTACTATTTTGCTCAGGAATGTAACTATTGATAATTACTGTAGTAGGGCTGTAATCAACATGGCCAGGGTGAGTTTCCTTATTTTTAGTAACAATGTTAAAGGGGAAAAGAGATATTTTATTTTCCTATGAAGCACTCCAGATTGTAATTAGAATCAAAGCCCATTGCTTATGATGCTTGGAATATGGTGGAATATATGGGTCATTTTTAAATCTATGGATTTTTTCATTGATATAATAAACTCTAGTTTTGCTTTCTACATAAACTAATATTCTCCTCATATTCCCTTAAGCCTTGCATTCATGGCTTCTTTTTTGTCTTATTCCTTAAGCCAATGCTATTAACAAAATGTTAATCTGGGAGTAATGTTTGGTGGCTTTGGAACAATTGTCTACTTGTTCTGTTGTTAAGCGTATTTGTTAAAATCAAGGGCCTTACAGAGCAAATCTCTAGCTGAAGTGTTTGAACTTTTTTAAGAGAGTCATAAAATACAGTATGAGCTAAACCCTCTTTAAAGATCTGCCTCTTTCTCCTTTTTCTCTATAAACATCTGTATCCTATATTTGCTGTAACTGATACTTTCTCACCTGTATACAGTTCCCTGATATAGTCAATTTGATTTAAAGATTTACCACTCCTGTTAGATCCTTAAAGTTAGAATGTCCTGTTAGAATATTTATAAAACTTAAACTGAAGACATAAAAATGGACAAAAATAAAACATGCGGTTTTAATAATGTACATGTTGGAATAATTACAAGTTATGAGGTTAGACCATGCTGGGGAAAGCAAAGATACATTCTGGTTGTACCTGCCTTCTATCTGGACATGTCAAAATTCTTTATAACTGTTAATTAACTTGGCTTCCCAATCTAAGGAAAATAGTGTCACTACCTTAATTTTGCATTTAGATGAGATCCTTTTTAAAACTTGAAGGCCTGTGTGACCCACTTCTAATAAACACAACATCAATGGAGAATGTAGTGAAGTTCCCAGGTTATCACTGCTACGTGCAGCCTGGCCATAATAACAATAATAATAAGAAAGATGCTAACTTCTTATGATCTGAAAACCTTTAGTTGGAAGTCATCAGCTAGTGAAAATCAATACTGCATTACTTAAGTCTTTGTATCAGACTCTCAACTAGTGGAAACTGGTGCACCTCTCCTGACAAACGGTGCTTGATTTACACCAGCTGGGAATGCAGGCCACAGGAGGCACTCCAGGTTTTACCAGCTGGATATCTCACTGAAAACCCTTCAGCTTGCCCTGCACATACTGAGAATATGTTGCAAATTGCTATTTTCCAGTTACTTTGGTTTACAACAACTGAAGTTCTTTGCTAGTGTCCTGAGCACCTGAACTAAACGAGATTCTCCCTTACCTCCACTGTTACAGAGAGGACAAACTACAGAGCAGTTCTGAATCAAGGGGTAGAAAACCCTTTTGCACAGTCATTTAGAACCATAATATTTCTTCATGACATCTGGGTACTTCCCCATCGCTGTTTGGGATATACAACTCCTACTTAACCTCATCTCTTGGTGGGCCTCTTCAGGACGACTTCAGCTGCAAAGTATTATCTGGGCCCTGGGAGGATATCAAACTATTCCTTGTTCACGTCTAACCTGCTTGCAAGATGTTAATGATCAAAATGGATCCTGGCAGCCACTGACAGTGACACTGACAGATGGCTGACCATTCGTAGTCTGTTCTGGAGGTTATTCTTTCTGCTGCAGCAGTATTTGAGTCAGCCAACTTGCTAATCGGATGGTCTGGATGTGAGTCATGTCTGTGTAATGGATTCATGTGTGGCTTCCTCCGAGGATATCTGTAGTTGATACAGCTGTGTCATCAGCCTCCACCATCTCACGTTCCCCATTTTCAAGTCTGTCTGTGGACTGCATGGTTCACTGTATCCTTCCTCTCATCAAGGATCCTCTCCATCAGTGGGAAATAAAGGAGCAACAATGTGAGAGCAGTCAGAAGAGCATTTCTGAGAAATCTGAAGTAGTCTGGCACTGTTGTATGAAATTGAAACTTGTAACAGGATAATGACACCCAAAGCATTGCCCGCTGAAGGCATTGCTCATTAACGACTGGATCTGATGAGTTCTTTTCTGTCTCTGATCTGGAGGCAGCCTGATACAACACTACAAAAGGGAGTTTGTCTCTGCTCTTCAGCTTACCTTGCACAAGGCAATGACCTTTGCACAGACAATCTCCAGCTCCTTGCTATGTAATCAAAAATGGTAGCTATCAAAACTGTGTTTCCCACCAACTCTTATTTTCATAGAACTGAGGAGAGACCTCTATCCTGAGAGGGCAGAAGAAGGCTATGACAAATATAAGGGATTGAACTTCAAAAGGCACTTGGATTTATGAATATGTGCTCTCTGAACCAAAGTTGTATATTGTTATCATCTGCATTCAGACTGGTTTATGAGTTTGCCCTATTTTATAGAGAGGTGACATAAAATGTCAGCTTTACATATTTTAGTTAAATGTATGATATGGGGAAAGCCTAAAAGAAGCATATAATGCTTGGACGAGTGAATATTTTACAGCTTTTAGAGAATATTACCCTTTGAAAAATAATCTTTTCAATATTTATCCAGAAACTTATTCACTATTTTTTTGAATAATGTCTTTTTCCACAGTGATGCCTTTTGATCTTTGATTGAAGTTTTAAAGTATTAGAACAAGTCTAATGCTAAACAATAAGCAAAGCAACATGTCCTCTTTAAAGGGCAGGTCTTCTCTAAAACTTACACCAATGTACTGAGCAGAGTTTGTCCCCATATGCTTTCAGAATCATCTCTGCTGGGGTTACTGGGAAATGATGCTTCTTGTGCAGAGAGCATAAAAGCCCATACATTAATTAAAATGCTGAACTGTTATGCCTGTATTTGTGTGCACCATCATCACCATTACCAGAACTGCTTGGCAAAGTTAAAAATGCAGGACTAACCAATGGCACATGTATAGACTTACTGAAAAGTGGGGACTACATGAAGGGGGTTTGGTATCTTAGCTCATATACAGAAGCTTCTATATGGGTGATGAGTTTTAAAAGGGTATAACTCAACTTAGCGGTTGGGATTCAGGTTGAATTAGCAGAGCTGTGAGTTAAGAATACAAAGTGTTTCTTGTCCCTTCTCCCCTGTAGGTTTCACTCACAGTTTGGCTTTTATATGTTCAAAGAAAAAAACAGACCAGTACTTGAGAGTTGTAAAATCATAAACACAGGCAGTTTCAAATTTTCAGTGAACATAGGTCAATTTTATATGCTGCATGAAGGAGATTCCTGTGGACATTCCATAATTCCAAAAATAACATTATCTCATAATAAGTCCAAAACCAGCAAGGCATTGCTATATAAAGATGCAGATACAGGGAGAGTGGGAAATATTAGTACTACTATACAAGGCCCTGGTGAGCACTAATCTGCAAGACTGTATATTCTTCTAGTCACCCATATCTGAGAAAGAGGAACTCAAGCTGAAATAGGTGCAGGAAATGCTGCCCAGTTATCAACCTATATATGGAATTAAGTTGGAAGAGAGAGTCAACAAAGACCTAGCTGTTAATTTCAGCACTTTAGTGAGGTGCCTAAATATAGTGAGATAAATCCAGCCTGATGTTGGCAGAACAGCAAATGGTTATACAAATATATAATATTTGATCTCTCTCCAAAGTACAAATCCTTCTAAGAGGAATTTTAACATGAGATTATATGATCAGGGTTTAGGATGAAGTTATGTCTTGGTTCCCCCTGAAACATAAGGAATGGGTTTGGTGATTCACTTTTATATTCCAGGGATTCCCAAGCTTACTTGCTTAATTTCCACCATTGACAGTAATGGAAGCCGCATAAGAAAATGCACATTGCTCTTCTCACCAGATTTTTATCTTATTTTGGGCAGTTTTCTAAATTTTTTTTTGGTCCTGTAATTTGCTTCAGCATCATGGACAATATAGTGCAGTGGAGATCTTCTTGGTGAAGTAAGAATGGTGCTCAAGACCTCTTATTGCCATAGCTCTCAAATGTAACAATTCAGAAAAGACCTTACTTTAACTGCTCCAGGGCCATGCTTCCTAGGCTAGATGGAAGGAGAAGCATTGGGCAGAAGTGCATTCATATTTATGAGTTAATTTTACCTTTGTCCTGTGTTTCTTTATCCTCACAGGGAGAGATGGTGTTTGCATATGTAACTTAATTGGTAACTCATAATAATGATGTGTAATTTCAGAAAAAAATAAGAATGTAGGCTTATAAATTTGTCTTTGACAGTTGTATGCCTGTTCTCAAAATGTGGTTTACATAAGGAAAAAGCATAAGAGTTGCAAAAGAAATGCAGAATTTCACTTTCTGCTCTGTAAAGCTAACTATAGGCATAAACAACGGCATACACAAACATGCAAAATCTTTGCTCTCCACTCCCACATTTTTAAAACTAAGATCATCTAGCAGTAGACTAGAGGTATATAATAATTCTGTCTGGTGTGAAAATGTGATAATTATAATCTCAGAATTCAGATTTACCTTTAAGTGTTAAAAGTCAATTGAATTCTGGAGCAAGCCAGTGAAGAAAGTTGTTTGGAAAATATTTATCTATGTGACTGTATTTGAAGATATTAATCTTATTAAAAATGTTAAGCACTATGTTTTAGATATTTAGATATAAAAAATGCCATGGAGAAATACATGCTGATTCTTTTTAATCAGAGAAATCAATAAATTCTCTAAAACAACAAAAGAAGTCTGTTAAAGAATTGGTTTCCTCTCAAAGCCAAAATACCCATCTTTATGAAATGTAAATCTATAAACTGTTGAGTTGTCCTCACTTCAGCCTTCATATGTGCCACATCACCTTCAGTTCAGTATTTCAGTCTCTGTGTTATATCTATCCTGCTAAATGGTCAAAGTAATTCATGGGGTTGTCCAATGAAATAGTGAAAGAAATAGTGATCCAGATCTCACTGAAATCCACGGGATACTTTCTTGTGACAGTAGGAAACAAGACTCAGATTCAAACTGATCCTATAAAACACCATGCATTGCTCTGTATACAACTATTACTTACTCTAAAATGGGACTGCGTGTTTATTTCCATGCTTAGGTGACACTCCTACTTGGAACCTGCTTATATTTATCCTAACAAGCATAGGGTTGATATGACGGATGGGGAGTATCTTAGAGCCACAGGAACAGCATGGAGAGCCTAGCTGATCAAATGTAGAGGAGGGAGTAAGGAGAATTAAATTTATCTTCTATATCACCTTGGTATCAGCTGGAGCTTAAGAATTGCATATATACTCAAAAAAGTCTACAGAGGCTTGGGTTGGGCCAAGTGTTTAGTGACCATCCATGCTCTTTAACCATTACTGTGGTCCCTGATGTGGTTTTTGCCCAGGCCCCCTCTCACCATCCTAGGCTGTGCCCAGGGAGATTTGAGGGGAGAACACGGCAATACCCAAGCAGTCCCACCCTTTCTTTGCTGTTCCTGCAAATTTTTATGTGAGATCAACTCTGGGAATGGGTGACAAACCAGCATCTGACCACCCAAAAACTTAATGCTAAGAAAACCCTGCATCAGGTATTTTCCCAGGGGCTTTGCCCTGTCTGAGAAATGTGAAGCAACCAGTAGAAGGCAACAATGATTTAGTCTTCTGTATTGAAAAATACCAACTTGGACAATGATTGAGACAGCTCCCAAGAGAAAACAGCACAGAAGCTGGTTAATCTCAGTGTGAATCCAGATTCAAAATGCGCTTTCAAGTGAGTCAGCACACGTGTTTGAATAATGCTCATATTCATGTGTCCTTTTGAAAAGGGATATGAATCGAGTCACATGCATATATGACAAGTAAACAATCCAAAAACTCTGAAAATAATATCCTGAGTTGCTTGATGCAGATCTGTGAATCTATTATACTACAATAGATATTGTATTTGAAAACTGCTTCATTCCTGGAATTTCAAATGAGGGCTGCCGAACTACAGTCAGGGTCTCTTCCAAATTTTGTTTTCAGTATTTCTTCCTCCTTATTTACTGTAATGCAAAGTCAGTGCTTGGATAAAAGACAATTTAAAAGTTTTAGCAAAGAAAGGAAGGATTTAATTATGGAGTGAATTTTATCAAAAATATGCCGTAGATGTTCCTCTAAAAATGCATAACTTTAAATTAGCATTTTCCACCAATAAAAGTGATTCATCTTCGACTCCAGGTCTTCAACAAATTGTGTCATTTCTTACATGGTAATCAGTCACAATTTTAATTAGAAGTTGTCATTCACCCCTACATACCACATCTCTGGCAGAGATCAAGTACAATTTTGTACAGCTGCTATCCTGATTCTCCTGTCATCTTTGGCCTGACTTTGAATTGCTTCCTCTTTTTTCTCTCTTTTTTAGATAATCCTACTTCTTCTTCTCACCCCCACTGAGCTGTCAAGAGTTTCAATGCTGTGATATGGAATCATTGCCTCTGTAAGACTGAAAAAAAGCCCTGCTTGCACTGGATTCTGATCAAAGAGAATCATTTATAAGAGAGATGCAGCAGGAACCTCAGGGAAATTTTTTTTAGCAGCAGGACCATGTGAAATGGGAAAGACAAAACACCAGACTTTCAAACCTTTTTTAAACTTATAACTACACGATTAAGGTTTTTATTGTATAATGTTTGTCCTTTTATTTTTTTCTTCTATTCTTGATGCCATGCTATTCAATGCCACATCAAAATGGGGTCAGGCACATTCAAGTAGCTCCCTTGGAAATGGAAAAGACTAGAAAACCTATGTATTACAGGACTGCCTTTTGTGAGGAAGAGAAGAGAGAAGAGAGAAGAGAGAAGAGAAGAGAGAAGAGAGAAGAGAGAAGAGAGAGGGAGAGGAATTGGGAATATTTCACAGGCAGAGGAAAGTACTTAAGGAGAGAATAGAGGTTACCGTGTTGACGATGTAATGAGAATGGGTGAGGACTTTTTGCACCACTTCCTATTCACATTTCTGTCACTCTGAAGACACCATATTTATGTTGTGCCAGTTCTTGTTACCATCCTTGTCATGACCGTGAAACAAGGGAATGTTAATGCTGAGCTTGCAAAAAGCATGCTCCTGTTCTCCTGTCTCAGCTTTTCTGCAGGTTGTTTTGCTCAGGGCTGTTGGTGTCACCCCTTTCCTACAGATTGGTGAGGCTGGTTGCCATTAGTGGGACTGGCCAGCCATTAAAATGAAGTAATACTGACAAAAGATGGAAAAATTGAATCCGTTATTACATTTTTCACACTCTTGACTCAATATTCACATTCCAATGGATCTGTCTTATGTTGAGACTTGTAACAAATGCAGAAAGCAGCGTGCTGTGAACCTCTTCCTCAGCCAGGAATACATGAGGATGGAAAATAGAAAAGCTTTTAGGCCACTTCCTTCCAAATTTTAGAGTTAATCTGACATTTTTGCGGATGCTGCAGTACCCAAGAACCAAATGTGATAGCTCTGCAAAAGGAGACACAGAGCTCTATTTCCCGCCATCCCCCCTTGTATTTCGTTCGTTGAAGATGATGGTACAATGGAAGACACTGATACATGCTGATAGTCTGTCCTAATTTTTTAACTGGTTCTGATGAAACGGACATAGAAACATCAGAAGTGAGACTAAACCCTCATTGTTGCTAGTGATTACTACATAATTTACCTTTCATTTCCTAATTCAAATCCAACTTAAAGGGAGCTATAATGTTGCCTGCCAAGCCCAAAGAACTGAACTCCTGCAGAGACTTGAAGCAGAGCATCCACCCACCTATATCATTAAAGAAAAAAGTTCTTCCACTTTCACAAAAGATCTGTGAAGCCATTTTTGATGGCTGTTGGGCTGCTGTCTATTTTGGGGCTGAATTGTCATGTGCTTGGGTGAAGTAGAATCATAGAATCATAGAATCATCCTGCAGAGACTTGAAGCAGAGCATCCACCCACCTATATCATTAAAGAAAAAAGTTCTTCCACTTTCACAAAAGATCTGTGAAGCCATTTTTGATGGCTGTTGGGCTGCTGTCTATTTTGGGGCTGAATTGTCATGTGCTTGGGTGAAGTAGAATCATAGAATCATAGAATCATAGAATCATTGAGGTTGGAAAAGACCTCTAAGATCATCGAGTC
>NW_008796056.1:1176694-1197326 GCF_000699145.1 Aptenodytes forsteri
TCAGAAGGGAATCGCCTATGACAATTACCCTCCTTTTTTTCTTAGCAGAGGCAGTCATAATGCGTGGGGCTGACTGCCTCACCCTAGGCAACCCCCCGGATGGACCTTTGTCTACATCCTCATTTGCCTGGCCCTCAAGTTCCAGGGCCCCATATCTGTTGTGTAAGGGCAACTGGGAAGGTGAGGGAGGCCGGGCGGGGGTTCGCCTGGCACGCCGAGCAGGGACCCGTTTCCATCCCCCCCCGTCGCTTAGGTCCCCTCTTTCTACCTGGTGGCAAGAAGGCAGGAGATCCTCTGCTTCTCGCGGAGCCTCCTTCTGCTGCCTCTGCCTCAGGGATGGTAGGGTGCAGCTCCACCAATCTATCTCCCTCAGTAAAGTTGCTTTAGCTGCCTTTTCTCTGAGACTGACATGGGGAAAGGTGTATGGCTGTGATTCCCTACGGGGAGTGTGGTTCCCAGCCTATCGTGAGACCTCAAGGATTAACTGCAAGGACGTACCTAGGACAGCATCATTGGATGCAAACACAAAGGCAAAACCAATCTCCTGTAGCTTCCTCACACCAAAACAGCCTCCAAGATATGATGCAGGTAAGGTACGAACAGTGGGGATAAGTGGAGAGTCAGACCCAGAGGTTCTGAGACCCACATTCAACAGGCTGCTTAGATACATAGCGTGATATATAGGTGCCTAAATATGGGAGATAACTTCAGGAAAACCTGCCTAAGCTGGTTAGATACCTGAAATGTGCTAAGTATTGGACAGCTCAGCCCAAATCTTCTCTGAACACTGAAAGGTACTACCAAGGTAGGTAGCTACCTGCCTTGAAAAGTATGCTACTAAGCATTTCAGTCTTAATGAAACTTACTGCCTAAAACAAAAACAAACAAACAAAAACTTGCCTAAGGCTGGCTATGAAAACAGCTATCCATGGGTCTGAGTTTCTGGAAGAGTCCAATTAAATTCTTAGATCTTAACTCACTTGAACTATAATGCATACAATAAAAACAGTGGTGGTAGACCTTTTCCCCTAGTACTTACAGCAGAATCTACCTCAGATTAACAGGACATGAGCCCACAGCTCTGACATCTCACACGAGTATCCAGGACAGCAGGCTACAGAGAACTTACCACCTGCTAAATTTGAATGAGTGCATAGCCAGGAAGGCAAGAAGCTGTAGCCTACTGGTTGTGTATGCAGAGAGGTGAAGTGTGCTATGTTTATGTATTTTTCTGTAGAAAAATCATCCACAACTTAGAAATGACGCAAGGAGCAGTAAGAGGACACCCCGACTCTATCCCTCTCCCATATCGTGTTGCTTGTACTCCAGGTCACAAAACAGCAGGCTTTGATTCGCAGCCTCCCACAGGTGCCTGAGCTCATACAGGAGATACTACTGCAGCTGCAACTTGGCGTTTCTCATCTGTTTTCCATGTCCCAGCACTCATCATCTCGACTGCTGTGAATCCCAGTCTTGGAGGCAAACCTCCCTCCCCTTCCATGCTCAGGAAATAACCAGCTCAGCAAAGTGAGCTGTCTTTACTGGAGGTGGATGTTTGTACTGTCAGTCATCCCTGAGTTGAGTATCACATCCCTCAAATCCTTTTGAGGACTACATAACGGAGTGACAGCGTGCAACGTATTGGATCTGCCTTACAGGATGTAGCACTTATCTAAGGATGTGAGCCGAGTTTATCATTGACCTCTTTGCTCAGTTAATGTGATAGAATTATGAGTTTTGGGGATTTTTTTTATACTGTTGCCTGTCCTTGGGGAACATGACTGAATTCAGCCTTTTAACTTCCCTCTGGCCACTGAACACACAAAATGTGGCAGCATCTTTCACTCTTTCTTGATCAATGTTTCTCTCCATCTGTATGAACCTTCCAGGCTCTTTTCCAAACAGCTGTAGTATATCTGTTTATATATTTTTATAGAGATCACACAAAAATTAGAAACATAACCAGTATTTTCATGATGCATGACTGACTCAAAATAAGCTACTTGAAATGTGTGTTAAAAAAAGTGTATATGGTAATGAAAACAAGATGAACAAAACCCAATGATAATATTTAATAAAACCAGTGTATCTAAGCAACTCTGAATCTGATCTGCAAAACAGGACTTTGGACTTTAGCCTTTAAGGATGCATTCAAGTTCATTAACTGAGCACATGCTTAATTTTAGGTATATGCAAACACGCCTCTGAAATTAAATTTAAGTATGTGCATATTTTCCTTCATTGGGAACCAATTTCTGAACCAAGACCTAAGAAGATGACAAACTGCTAATATGACTGCTCTCAGCCTGGCAATTAAATGTTTATTTCAGTTTGAATTCAGAGCATTTTACAAGTGGTTTGCAAATGGCTCTCTTTGACTGCAGTCTGTATTTAATTCATCAAAATTGTGACTAGGATCTCTTACTAAGTATTTCTGCTATTTTGCATGGCCACCTTTTTGTGTTTAACTAAGCTGTTATGGACTCTTAGGTAAATATTTGTCTTGTCAGTTTTATAATCATTGGATTATTGACATGGTCATGAGATTAGATATTTAGAACCTTTTCTAAATATCTTTGAAGGTCTGCCAATTTACAAATTCAAGTTATTTTAAGAAAGTATGGGAAGCTTATCGTAGACTTTTTATACTTTATTTTTATTTTTGAAGTGTGTTTTATGTATACTGGGACTGCTAAAAATTCCTTACCTGAACTGCTGAGACCCTGAACTGGACACTATAATAGAATTTTCTCTGATTTAATCACAGTCTCTCTGCCTTGCTATGCCTTGGCTGGCATACAAATTTTCCAGTGAAGAAACAGATGCATAATTTCACAAAATGTCTCACACTTTAAGCTACTACTCGTTTCAAACTACTTTCATCATTTTGTAATGTCATAAACAACCTGAATGCTAATGACTTGGATTTTAGTCGTTCCAAATCTCACAAGTAAAAAGGAGAAAAAGACTGCTTTGGGTGTCCATTTTAGAGATGAAAATCTATGACACAGTAATTTTATTTTACTTTGGTCTGACATTCTATATTGCACTAGTTTGATAAAATCCTTAACAGCAAGATTTCAGCATTATGAAAATATGGAACAGAGAGTAGCGAGCATATTGAATAGGTCCCAAAACATCTAAATAAGTCATTTAATCATGACCTGAAATATTTTTGTAGTCAAATATTGTACCTCTTCTTTGTAGAAATCCCATTAGAGCCTGAATCTGGGTCTCCAGAGGTGGAAAAGTAATGCATATATTACTCTATTCAGATTTTAATTTTGTCCTCAGTGAAGTAATACTAAATGTTTTTCAGGAACACATTAAGCAACATGGCAAAAGCAAATACAAAAATATGTCAAATATCTTCAGTGTAAAATGGCTGCTATGGTTAAGATATTTCTGAAGAAATGATGATTCTTCATTACATTTTTCCTATCTGTAAAAAAGCAGCGACAATTTTAGAAACTGGTAAGGAGGACGATCAAAAGCCATAGACTTTTATGCATTTGGGATTTTTCACCCTCCTTGCATCACCTCTTGAAGTAGACTTTTTCACATCTCACATTTTCTCCATATGGTTCTGCTCCATGGGGAGAGCTGAGACAGTGGTGGGACTGTACTTGCAAGGAGAGGCTCTTCTATTTGATGGGCACGCTAGGGCATTTCATGATGGCTATTCTATCTCTCATGAGATCTTTTCATGAGATCCTTTCACAGATCCTCTCATAGACCCAGACAGCTCATGAGCAACTTTGTCTCCTGAACACTTGAGGCTGTTGGACACTTACTTTCCGCTCCACAAGCAGAACTGTCAGCCCTACACATTTTCTTGCAACTTCCAATCCCCAGTGCTTCATCACCTCTTGGCATGCCTACTAGTTAATGTGATTTTGGCTTTTATCTCCATCAACTAGTTTTGTTATGTCTGTGACTAAAAATATTTTTCTTTTTGTGTTGACTTCTACTGCATCTTACATATCTGTTTTTTAAAATGTTCTCCACTTTTCCTATTAACACTTTTCCCTTTATGAACACAGCAGGAAGAGAATGGGCTGTACTGTGCCCATGTGGGAGCTATGAAAGCAATGCCCCGCAAATCCTCACCGTGGGTTGTATCTGGTTTAGTACATTTTGTTTGTACAGCTTTTTGCTTCCTGTTTTGGTAGGTGTAGCCAATAGTGATGAAGCTAGAAGTATGAAAATGAATTAAACTAGGAAGAGTGACTTTTTCTGTGTAAAATTGGCCTCTAGTGTAGTTAAGAAGACTGTAGATGGTCTCTTCTAGACATAGATAAATGCTTCATGTGGAAAAACATAGGGTGACATATTTTGAACATTATCGTGCCTCCTGTGCTCTTGCACAGATTTGGGATGCCTGTTACCATGCAAGCTATAGCTTCACATCTATTTTCTATCAGAGAAACTTACTTGGTGAACCCACAAATAGTCTCAAAGAAGAAAAAAGAAAAATACAGGAGCCATAAGAAGATTAATACAGGTATATAACTGAAGAACCACCAACTGACAACCGACACTGAAGTGTAACACACTGCAAATATTTTCCCCAAGTTTTAACATCTTTCATTACAGCATTATTGATTTTTACAAGTTTTACAACTTCACTTTGATTTTCAAATTCCCTCCTATTTCATATATTTGTTTAGTGCTACTCTTATCCTCAGGATGAACTAGAAAAGAGTAGCAAATCATTTTGTACATAGTTTTCACTGCTGCTTTTATTTCCTCTCTTTGAGAAAATAATTTCTTCTCTGATTTATCCACTAAGCATCTAACCTATGAAATTAGCCTCAAGTTGATAACTTATAGTAGTCAACATGTTTATCATTTGCTCTGCAAGAAAAAACAAAAATCAGGCGCACTTCTAAGAATAAGCACCTTCCTCAAATTCATGCAAAGGGACCACATTTAGTGCCAGTCCTTTTTGTGTACAGTAAATTCAGCTTCTTTGCAGAGTAGAAACAAGAGGGCAGCCTGCATCTTGACTTTATTGCATTCCCCAAAGTTCATTTTTTTGTTGTTGTATGGACTGCTAAGACTCCTTAGCAGAAGAAATGGGAGAAAATTCATCCAGGCAAAACCTGTGCTCTAAATTATGTTTTACATTATTAACATTGCACTGACACATATGCAAATAAAAACTGTAGAAACAAATTATCACTTCCCACTTTGTTTCTGCTTCTTGCTTCAGTGGGGGCATTTCACACCTTTGACACATGGAGGAAGATTCACTCATTCAAATTTAGATGCCTCCCCTGTAAATTGCTTCACCCGAGTTGGTCACCCCAGACTCCCTCTGCAATCCCAGAGAGATGGAGTCATTGCCAGGGCAATTCAATTTAGCCTAAGGCAGATGTCTACAATAGATCAGACGAATCATGCTCTAAAAGATCTAGTTTCTCCCTGTGGACAAAATTCACAGCTGAGGATACATGTTCAGAGGTAGATATTTACAGTGCAAAGTCAGGCAGATTGAATCTAAGGCCAGAAACCTCCTCAAGATGCTGCTGATGTCCAACAGAGAAACTAATCTAGAAGACTGTCTACGTCTTGTTAATTCACTGGTCAAACTAAAGATCTCTGGGTTCCCATCCTATGTTTGGGAGGGGTTTCCATTGTCATTGTGGGAAAACCACTTAATCTCTATCTCAAGACCTTGTTGGTAGAAACTTTTATTATTTGTTTTGTGTATTTAAGCTGAAATCTCATTTGGTCAAGATCTGTTTCTCACTATATTTGTTCAGTATCCATCTCTTGGCTGAGGCCTGTGTGTTCTGCTGTGTAACAAGTATGGACAAAGAAACATGTATTGGTTTACATGATTAAACCTAGGGTCCAAAATTTGGCCCTTTAAGATTTATTCAGCACTTCATACAGCATTGATATAATTTGTAAAACCCACAGATACACGCTGTGTTCTTGCTTCTCATAGTTTTACTTAGAAGGCTTCCATGACTCAAAATTATGTGATACTGTTCTTGTACTCATTTTTAAGTTAATTTACTTATGTTGAAATGCCAGGCAGCCATACTTGAAAATCTTTGTTTTTCCATGTACCCATTAATTTAGATCTTTATGGGTTTTTTTGTTTTGTTTTGATATATATAAATGAATCCAAGTAAAGATAGAGAGCCTTGCTGAATATTCCAGGTTTATGATGAAATTCTAATTTACACTTCACAAATGAAATCCCATCATGCAATCATTCCTGCTTTGGGTAGCTGCAAAATTATTGTGTCAGTGGAGATATTTTGCTCATAAATTACTGGAGTAAAAATATTGCTGCTTTTTGTTTATACATGATAAAAAGAAAATGATTTCTGTACCCAGAAGTATGTGTATATATATTTTTCCTCTTTCTGTCAGGCTGGTAATCCCCTAGACACCGAGTCAGCAAGAAAATAATTTCAGTGACATTCATTAATTTTCAGGAAGTTCTCTGAACTAAATTGATAATAACAGCATGTTATAGGTGGAATAAATTTTCCATAAAGTTATTAATTTTTTATTCTGAGATTCAGAATGGAAACTACTGGGGGGGGGTTCCTTAATATCAGATTTCACATTATCATGAGGTTGTAGAAGGCTTGTAATTACAGATGTTCTTCTACAACGCAAATGAAATATAAGACTTCACAAGTATGTCCTGTCCTGTGATTATGGGTTCATTTCTGGATCTCAGTCAATGTCTCTGTTTGTTAGATAGACTTCCCATCTAAGCTCTCTACCAACCATCACTGACTCTTTGCTGCCATATCTAAGAGACGCACCGTTTTGTGCTGGGAGGTAATACTTCTTGTTAAATCAACTGATGTAGCTGGAAAAAAGCAGACAACTTTTGGGCAAGCAAACTGTTCTTCAAGGCTCCATGTGCCTCAAAGCCTTTCTGTTTGGCTGCTTTTCCAACTACATTAGTTGGTCTAATAAAAATCTTGCTTCTTTTTACAGACTTTGCCTTGCTCATATCTTTTGAATATCAGCATGTGACAGCATGGGTTCTGCACACACGGGGGATATCTGTATGAACTGGGGGCACAGGGCATGAAAAGCTAGCCAGCCTCTGTGGAGGAATTTGTACCCTAAAGAGACTGTCCCCGGAGTGGAGTTGTTCCTGCTGGTGAAACCACTGGTAGCTGGCTGGACCATGCTCTGCTGGGTAGCCAGATGCACCCCTGCTTTCCATCCCCCAGTACTCCAGTTCTCTCCCTCCCTCTTCCCTTCCCCCTTTAACACAATAACTACTACTAACTGTATGTGTCTGTTTTAAATGGGTGAGTGTGTATGTGTGTGCCATATTTCCAGCTGGGCCCACACATCTTTCCTGGAAGGACCTGAGCGCACTCAGCATCCTTTGAAGTTGAAGAGCCCAGTGACTTAGCTGGAAGCCTTGCTTTGCTATAGACTGTGTGAGCAATAAATCTCTGTCTCAGAGGGTTTCTACTCTTTTTTTATTAGTGCTGCAAGTATTCTCATAACAATAGCAAATGAAAATAAAAAAAGGACACAGAAGACTCTGGTCAGTAAATCAGTGAAGATTACTTTAAAAATTAAGCATGTATTAAATTCCTGTTAATTGGACTGAGTTCTGATACCAAAATGCTTTTCTGAACTGAGACCGTCCTCGGGATGAAAGGTCTTAATGACAGGGGAAACAAAGTTGTAAATGGAAAAGTAGCAAAGATGCAGCTGGTCTTCAAATTAAAGGTACCCCAAGTGAGCTCTCCACCAGGTACTAGAGGGAGGGGCAGAATAGGGTGTCAGCTCTATAACCTCATCCTCATGGATCTCTAATCACACAGAACTTTAATTACCACAGAGACCTTCTGCCTCCCTTTATGTCATTTTTCTTCACAGTACTGTTTTTACTGATTTTAGTGACGGAGAATGTAGACATGGCTCGGAGCCCAAAACCAACATGCAAATGTATGATCAACAGGAAGCTGCCCATGATGCCTCTGGCTTAATTAGCAGCATTGTTAGCCATTCGCTTAACTGGGTATTTAGAGGGCTTTAGCTCATTCTGATTGCTGTATTAAAAGAAGACACCCCCCCAAAAAAAAGTAAACGAAGAAAGGGGAAGAGGAAGGGAGGGAGGGAGGGAGGGAGGAAAGAATTTTCTTTTGTTAAAAATGCATTGTGTGACTTCCTTATTTTTGATGTATGATACTTGGAGAACATTAAAGAAAGACAGTCTCACATAATGCTTCAGTGGAAATTATTTGTGTTGAAAATTTTCTGCCTGCATTCTGACCTTTGCACAGAGTAACAGCTGTAGTTTATGCATCTGGCTAAATTTAGATGAAGGAATTTTTCCCAAACGCACTCTTGAATTCCTAGCAAGGTGATAATATTTATTGGAGGATTTTTTGCAATTTCGTACTTATATGTTAGAATAATGTTCATTTTGTGTCTCTCAGCTCTGTGATCTTACTTCACCATAAAAAATTTCAAGGGGCATAAAACTCCTAACTTTTGTTCCATACCCTCAGGACACTTTTAAAGATGTCGCTGTACAATTTCTCATGTCTAGACATTACTTAGTTGTGTCAAATTTAATTCCTTATAAAGTGTCAGTGAGACCTGCCAGGCTGATCGTCTTAGAAGAGAGAATCTTCTTCTTAGCTCCAAAGCACTAAATATTGGAAAAAGGAACATGATTTTCTCCACATTTTTTCATGACCTGATCTTGGTATGAACAGTTTAGGATACAAGGAAAGGACTCCCTCTCCACACCCATCTTAGCTTGTGCAGACCTCTATGGTACCATGTCTTCTTCTGCTCCAGTTAGAGCTGGTTCCTGAGTACGCAAACAATACACTCGAAGAATTATCCATATCCATATGTAGGTGTGACATTAATTGCTAGCTCTTGTTAACATGAGAGCTACATTGTAATAACTGTTTCTACTGTTGATTCCTACTGCCTGATGATTTGGGGATGAATAGCAACACACAGCATGAGATAGTCAGCAAAATACAGTTTTTCTATGCAGACAGGACCAAGCAAAGCCTGTGGCCTCAAAACAAATTGTTTTGCAGCTTGGTGCAATCCCCTGGGCCATCCAGACATAGCAAATGAAAACCTAGTGCCTGTTCACTTCTCCACTGCTCTGGTGAGCTCATCTGTTCTGGGTTGTCACATGGTTTCATTTCAGTGCAACAGGCACCTGGCATCTCTGATTAATCTTTGGCAGAAACTGGGAGAGACTGGGTACAGAATTCAATGCTTAATGGGTCTGCGAAACCTAGCTTCCCAGAGCTTGGCAGCTGCAAAAGAGAAGCATTGTTTCACAACCCTTTGAGATAAATATAAGTGTAGACCTCTTATTTAAACCTTAGTTAGATTGTTAGGTACCTGTTGGAATGAAAGAAACTAAAATCAAACATGTTCTTGCATGTCTACAAAGACCATAAGACAGAGACCATTTTATTATTGATAAACTTTTTGAGGTTTTGTGCTTCATATTTTCAGACTATATTTAAATCTATTCCTCTGTTATTTGCAAGGTTTCCTATGTCTCCTCTGTTTCTCATCTAATGGAATCAAAGTCTCTTGCCAGATTTCTGACTCACTGAAAAGCCTTTCACACACGCTGCCATGTAGTTAAGAACCTGCATTGTGTAACTTTGAGAGACTGTATTGTGTTAGGAATGCTCTGTTTATTACATGGTCTTGTACAAGTTTGGATCTAATCATCTGGATGACTTGTTGACACTATAAATTTGTGATGAAATTTGAGGTTTACTGTAGCCAATTACTTTGCCATGCCAACAGTACAGGCTCCCTTTCTTTATCTCATTTCCTTAAAATTTGGGTATCTCTGTCCAACAAAACTAGGGGAGCTGAACCATGTATATTATTTAAAATGGAAATTAACACTGTTGCTGGTTTCACAGCATGATCAAGACATAATGTATTCATACTAGCATTTTTATATTGCTTATCTAATCGGCTGTGCTTTCACTCTGGATTCTGGGCTGCAAATCTCCAGCATAATTCTCTAGGAATTTGCCTAGCAGCCACAGCAAAGTAAAGGGATTTAACTCTGAAGTTTCCCTTCAGTCTTTTGTCACTAGCTGTTTAAGTTTGGATGAACTGCATAGTCTTCAGTCTTAATAAATGTCTAACTATCTTTGGAACTACTTCTTTTAGTTCCTACCATAAAGCCTGTTTCACTTGACTCAAGGAAGTATTAGTGCTCACTAGACCACTGAGTATTGTTTGCATTTCTTTCCTATTATGTCCCTGTCTTAGTTCCAGTATTCAGAAAAAGGCATTTCATTAGGGTTTCATGGCTCATGATTTGATGAACTTCAAATAATAACAAATATGAATTCAAATAATCTTTATTTTATATATATATCTTCCTTTTTAATTTGAACTACTGTTTTAAAACTTTCTAGCCTTATATACAATGCACCACAGTTCAAACACTTCCTTTTTCTCACTAACTTAAAACTATAAGCAACAACGTGAGAGTCAAAGAAAATGAAACAAATAACTCTTCACTGAAAGGTAAACTGATCTTTCCATGTATTTCACCCTCGAGATGACAAACGCAAATACTACTTTGATTCCATCTAGGATAATTTAATGCCCAGAGGCAATTTATCGTATTTCTTTTTGCTCATAGACAAATGAGGGAATAATAAAAAATGAAGGTCATTGAATTTAAATCCATTAAGGGAAAAGCTTAAACAGATACTAATTTCAAAAAAAATTGCATATCTTGTAGGTAAAATAGCAGTCCTCACAACATTTTGTTTCAGTGAGAGCTCAGGCACAACAAACAGTTTGCTGATCTTCTCCTTAGAGTGTGATTTTAAATAGTGGGAGCTGTGCTTCTTAAAGAAGTTGTTTAGAAAGGCATAACTTCTGGCTGGTCACAGAAGTGAAGGTAAACCTGATGAGGGAAAAATCAGATTTTCAATTAAACACAAGTTTTTTATAGAAAAAAAAAATTCTAACTCAGATTGCATAAATGAACAACTTAAACCTGATGGTTCTGACTGTAAGATGCTACTGTGATTCCTCCAAGGATGATGCCCACTAACTCGGCTTTTTATCATGGAAGAAAACCATCTAAGCAATAAGCTGACACCCATAAATGAGAATAGGAGTGCAAGCAATGTTTTAGGTAGCATTTTACCTAAACATTACCATCTTTTAAAGTGGCAATATCCAGAGAAAAAGTCTCAAGGATTCAGAAAGACCTGTGCAGTGTTTTGCCACCAAGTAATTTTTTATGGAAAGAGTTTATTCAGGTAGTATTATAAACTTCAGCATGAAGAGCTTTGCTAATCACACCTTTATTCTCCACATCTGTCCCTTTACATCTAGATGATATTGACTGAATACTGTATGGTTGCATCTCTTCCTGAAATAACAGTAGTTGCTTAAATCAAATTCAAGGAATCTCACAAATTTTTTATTTAATCTTAGCAACTGTTGTTTCTGTTGGCATAATAGTGTTCATAAATGTATTGTTTTAAAAATATGCATCTGTGTTTTTGCCTTGTAACAGAGCTATGTTCACATTATTTGCATGGTAAACACAATATAACAAGTTCAAAATGCAGTCACCTCACAACATGAAATCCCTTGTCATAAGTGTGCTCTAAGGATATGGCACAAGAACAAAGTTATTTTCCAGGATCTTCATTTGTGACATACTTTTTAAGCATTTTTTTTTTTCTGTAGATGAGATATGAAGTTCCCTATTCACATTTCCATATGAATGAATTTCACAGAAGTGTGCTGGAGTGTGTTCTGCTTTACCGTGCATCTGCATTTTATTATTTCATTGGATACCTCCAACTGATGTCATGTAAACTGCTAAAAGGCTTTGTGTTATAATGACCATGCATTTCTAAGAATTGTCAGATTACATTTTTAAAGGATAGGATTGATTTATCCAGAAATCATCGGAGAAATTTTTACATGAATGCAAGGCTAGATTCATTTCTCTGAAGTCAGATGACCAAAGGGGAATGAATCAGCTCCTGAAGGTAGCTAGCTGCTTTTTGTTGTGTGGCCACTTCCCCAGGCCAAACAGCCAATTCCCCGCTGTAACCACTGCAATATTTTGGACTGATAGGATTTAATCCTGAATTATGCATCTGGCTTTTCGCCTGACCTGTGCAGATGGCGGTTCAAGGCCAGCAAAATGTTTTTGTGAATGCCAATGTTTCTCTCTCCTCCTTTAGCCAAGGCTATTACAAGCAACGACCCATCTCGCACCCAGCATCTTTGTTATTTCAGACTGGGCATCAAAAAAAGGCAAGTCACTTGCTACTTGCCATAGTCTATCACTAAATGACTGGATGCTGCCAAAGTTAAACAAGTACTGCACTTTGACACTATCAGTGGCAAAATGCAGATATCTCAAGGCCCATAGGAGGATCAGGAAATCATGGAGCTAATTAAAATAGAAAGGCCATCCACTACAAGGACAGTCGGCCAGGACGCCCAGAGAATGTTTAAAAGGTCTTAGGGAAAAAAAATCCCTCTGTTGTCTCACTACCTCTTCTGCTTCTCTGATTTCACTACCTATTAACTCCAAGGTCGAGATGAGCTGAAGGAGGCCAGGGTTGAGTATAACAGGGTGAGCATTTCAGTCTAAGACCATCCGTTACTAGCTATTTATGTGGGTCTGAGATTCAGCAAGAATTAAGAGCTGTCTAGCATTCAGAGAGTTTTAGGATTTTGACAGCTGCCCGTAGGGGGATTAATCACAACTGGACTTTAGTAAGGGCTTGATGTCTAATTTGGGCAGAGGTGGGAGGGTTCTGCAGATGAGCAAAATAGGCAGTTTAAACAGCTATGGACTTTCACTTGCCTATATCTGGATGAACAGCAGGTGCTGATGTTGACTGAGGGCTGAGGATAGGCGGGATGAATCATAGATTGATACTTAATCATTTAAAACCTCCAGATGGCTAATTTATGGTAGATTAGTTCAGGCTTTAGAGGGTAATCACATCACCTTATTTTAGATATATAAATTAGGTACTAAAATTAGAAAGCTGGTCTTTCTATGTTCCCTCTGTAGCCAACAGGGAGACACTGGTCTTCTGAAGATGAATCAAAATTAGATTTGTACTCTGAACTCTAGCGAAGCGTGCTGCTCTCTGCTGACTTTAGACAATGTGTTGATAATTATTCTTCTATGTAAGGTGACTGAATGCCTATAGACTGTATGAAATCACTCTTTCCCCAAATTGCAAAAGCTTGCATATATATGAGCATAGCCTCAGGATCGAGATTCCAGAAGGCTATGAATTAATCAATTTCTTCAGAGGTTGGTCTGAACATGCATGATTACAATGTGTAATTCAGCAGAAATCAGTATTCTTTAATTTTGGAATGCAGTAGATATAGGGAAACTTTTGCTTGGTAAGCTCTGGAGAGATTTCCAGTAGAGGAAATAGTTAATAAAAATCAAGAAAAATGCATCAATTCATGGGTACAATGCACATAATTCTGCTTTTCTGTCAGGTGCACAGGCTAAAGCTGCCTACAGGCAGTTTTAATTGACATGCATAGCATTCATGAAATAGATAAACCATACGAATACTGACCTTGCCAGTATGAAACAGGGCAATATTAAAAAAAGGATGCTTTTCATCCATTTTATTATGATTTATATTGGAGGAAATGTTGATGAAAAAAATCTTATGTGCCCATGTACCTATTCAACAACCTGCGTGTATTTTACTGGGGAAAATATATGGTTGTTATGGCCCATGAAAGGAAAATAAAAATCCTTAGTTTTAGAGTATGAGAGTATCAAGGGAGTATAAGATTGCGTTACATAAAGCACAAATCTTTCAGTAGGATTTTCACTTACACTGCCAAAAATCCAAATGGTAATAATGATTGATTCACACCTCTGGTTTGAGCTTTTGGGGATTGAAACTGATTTCCTTCATCCTGTCCTGAAGAAGTTTGGTGTGTGACCCTTCTCCCCTAAGTGTCTCCAGCAGCATAAAGACCTGCAGCAGATGCTAAAGCAGTGTTTAGATTCTTTCTGAAATCAACATCAGGATGTTCATGTTGGACCACTGCCTGTCCCCTGTCAGAGACTGAACTAGGTATTATATACTGCCAGTGTGGTAGGCACTATCTGATAAACAGCATGTACATCTTCCAGTGACATTAGAAGAATGAAGAGGTAAGACTCAATCCTGTGATCTCTGAACACACATTAACCTGAAGTGGGGCTTTCATCATCAGTTGATTACTGTGATTTTTTTATTTATTTGTTTAGTCTGGCTTCAGTTTCTTCTTGAAAACACAGCACGATGTGTAAGGTATAAGAGATCAGTTATTGAAAGGGTGAATGAGGTCTCACTACTTCCCTGACAAATTAAATTTAATATTTATCTGAAGATGTATGAAGACATAGTGTGAAGCTGATATGAAATTTCCACTTCACATTATGACCACACACTTGAGGTGATGTGAAGTTGATCTGAAGACTTCACACAGTAAATGTATCAATGTTGTAAAGACACACTATTTTCTGGTTATGCCAGTGATTTTATTTGAATAATTATGGTCTTTCTGCGTAGTTTATAATAACAAGAACAATAGCAACAACAGTCCTGGCAGCTAATGCAACTAAAGACTTTTATATTTCCAGTTTTGTCCTTAGCTGTAGCCACCTGATCAGCCACATTACCAGGATGGATACTGTAGTCATTCATCTGACTTGCACCCCAAAGCAAGGGCACACATCTGCAAAACTCAGTTTGTGGGCAGACTATACTAAAGAGGTCCAGTGGTGAATGATGGTTTACTGCCATATGATGCTGAGTGATGCCATAAGGGACACATATGCATTTTAAGGAGAGTAATAGCAAACTCAAAATAAGTAAATAACTTGGGATGAAAGTAATTTACCATACAGAAGACAACAACACTTTGATGACATTTCTCATCAAATATCTATAACAAAATGATTCATTTGGGAAGCATGGCTACATCTTAGGCACTGATCTTCAAACTTTCACCTTCAAGCTACCATAACTCCACACAACTGAAGTCACAATTCATTTTTTCAGCCTTCCAAGGTGTAGTCATCAGCATTCTCACAGTATGTATAATTGTCTTTTTATAGTTATAAAACTGCAGCAATGGAAGATGACAGCTTGTGCTGCTTAAATGGAACCCTGCAGTGCCGTTTCCTGATAACACAGAAGATTATGTATGGCACCTGCACAACCCTGGGATTATGAAAGGCCAGGATAAGAAAAGACAAAGAAAACCTTGGGGAAGAGAAGATAATCTATATTTAGTCAGTTTGTGACAAGAGTAACAGAAACTCTGCTGGGAAAGAGCAGAATAGGACCTCAGGCAAGCTTACTCTTCCAGCTAATTTTATGTAGCACATCACAGTGTGATAACCTTGGTATGAGAACAAGCCCAGAGGTGAAGGTTTTCCTTCAGATTCATTGAAGTCCATGTGCTAATTAAGCTCTATGTAAACAACTCCACTCCGTGATAGCTCAGGTTTGCTTCCTCACCATTGTGCCTTCCTCTGACATGAAACACTACTGATAACCCTTGCATCCTGGCTGCCCTGTCTTTCATACTGTGTCAGATCTTAGTTCTCCCTGTTCTTTTTGAGCATCTCACTAGATTTCATCACTTTTTTCCCATATGATATCACTCACTCCATCCTAACCACCCTGCAAGAGTCATAAGTATGCATCTCTCCTTTGGCTCTACTCGATGCTTTCCTAGACATTTGTCTAGACCGCTACCCTAATATCATCTTCTAAGTTTCCTGTTTCAACAGCTTCTAAATTTTTTTCCTCTGGCTCTCTGTCTCCTGCTCCATCAACTATAAGTTCTTCATTTTCTCCTTGAGGTCATATATAATCTGTTGCTGCAGATGTTTTTTTTATTTCTGCTTCAGTAGTATTTTCTATAAACCTAGAGCTACATTATTTTCTTGGCCTTAGCTTTGAAAGGACTTCTGCCATGCAGCAGCGTATGTATATTTATGTTCGTACATGAGCTCAGTCATTGTCATCATTAAGAAGACTTCAATTACAATTTAAATTTCAATGTTTAAATGAAAATTTTCATAAGGAGTAATGAAAAAGACTCAGAAACATAATATATGCATTATTTCCATATAACTATTGTGTGGTAAATAACATATACTATGCCTTCTCACATTCTCTATCAAAAATACAGAAATATTTCTGCCTTCTGTTTGCTTTGTAAGTCCTTCAGTGTCAACAAACTCTTGTGTTCTGAAACATCTTAACAAACAAAAAAGAAGTTCTTTTTAACACCCAGAAGGAGTCCATGATTTCTCATCCTGTGTCTGGAGGGGAGTGAATGCTACTCAGCTCTTCCAAGACATTCTTATAGGGAATTTCTTCAGCCATGGTTTGTAAGTTAGGGATACTCAGATGCCTCCACAAGCCTATTTCTAGTGTTTCCCATTAAGCACCTTCCTTCTTAAGCAGTCTTTTTAGATGTGCCTTCTGAAATATAAAGGCCTGGATTTATAACATTTCATTTATGTGGCTGATGAACATGATTAGTCTGGGGGAGCAGTTGCCCTGTGCTAACTATATAGTCAGTTGAGCAAGAAGTGTGCACGTTAGATAAACCATATTAGATGTGTGCACTCAGAAAACAGCTCAGGTCATAGGAGGAATGATTCACCCTCTGAAGGTACCACACACTTGCCGTTGTCTATAGTGATGTCTATAATGTCTTACCGATGTCTATAATGTCTATAATTTTATGGCTTGCTTAGGAACTTAAAGTTTGTGTGATGAATCTAAGTCTTGTCTGTCTCTAAAGAGTCATATAAACAGTATATACAGGTTGACTGGTTTTAAGATTTATATGTCCTTTGTTGGAGCTGATCCATTGTTGATTATAGAAATCATAAGCTCATGAAAAGTCTCATTCAGGATGGTCGTCATACTTTCCTATTATAGCCAGACAGGGAGTGAATTGAAAGCAGAGCAGAAATGAATGAAAGTGGCAGTGTCATAGCAAAAAAGTAAACTGATCTTTTTCAAGTATCTGGGTAGGAACTCTGCAATAGGACACAGAGAGACAAGCTTTCCAAAATAGGCTAGACTTTTTAAATAGTTTATCCATGCCTGGCAATATAAATCTAAGTGGAAACTTTCAGACCCTTTTAATAACATGGATCAGATTATATTAGCATAATATCATATATCGATGGCAGATCTACTCCACAACGTACCTTCTAGCTCAACATCTCTTATTAATTCTCCCTACTGCATGGCACTTTTTTAACTACTAGGACTTTTTTGGATCCATATATAAATTTGTCTAAGAGAAGCAAGCTAAGCTACTGACAATTTTTTAATGGTTTTCCCAGCTGGAAATTGCTAATATATTTTCATGTTTTTTCTGATGAGAAGATATTACATTCTCATCTCCTGCTATACATTAGATATTTCTTTTTCTTTTTGTTTTTGAAGCAGAGAATATATTGCAATCAAAAGAGCTAAACTCCTTTCCTAGCTAAGAGGTATACACTGAAGAGAACTTTCAAAAAATCAAATCAAGTTTATGAAGTACTAAGTACTATAGAGATTATGTCTCTTTTAGGAGAAGAAATAAGAAATCAATTTTCTTTGCAATATTTATTTTTCAAAATAAAAATTCTAATGCAAACTGGTAGTTTATGAGCAGAACCAAGTCATTCTTTCCATGTCAAGTAAAGCAATTTTGTCTGATTCACTTTGCTGCTAACATGCATGTCGTGCTGTTAAATATAAGCTGACGGAATGTATGACATAACTAGACTAGAGAAGAAATAAGAAATCAATTTTCTTTGCAATATTTATTTTTCAAAATAAAAATTCTAATGCAAACTGGTAGTTTATGAGCAGAACCAAGTCATTCTTTCCATGTCAAGTAAAGCAATTTTGTCTGATTCACTTTGCTGCTAACATGCATGTCGTGCTGTTAAATATAAGCTGACGGAATGTATGACATAACTAGACTAGATCTTATTCATAAGGATCAATTTTTTCCTCAAAAAATAAAAGTTCTGTCTTTGGAGTGGTTTTGAACTGTCGAGGGAAGACGATATCCTGGCAGTAAAGCATCCCCTTAGGCAGTTTGAGAGTTCTCGGCGGAGGTCATCAATGATACAGGCATCACTGCCCGCGTCTCAGTAGAGTCCTAATTCTTCCCATCAGGTTTGGGATATGGCCATCTATGTTAAGTGCCATTGAAATGTATTGAGTGAGAGAGAGAAAGTATAATTTGCTGTACAGACACAACATTTCTTATTCCCAAAGTTTCATTTCTGAAATTATTTCCTCATCTATGTAAGTGTTATTAAAACAACTGTGGAACATGGAGCGGAAAGGCCTTGTTGTGCCAAGCACTGTACCCACGCAGGCAGCTGAAACATGCATGCACACACACATGCACACACAGACGTACTGTTGCTAAATTATAATGTCTGCAATGTTAACAAATGAAAGCAATTAGAAACACCTTTTTTTTTTTTTTTAAATCATAAAGGTAACAACTTCCTTGAGCACAGGCAAGAATGGTGAAGAACAATAGTCACCCCAAGTGGCATAGTTAAGTAGCACAGAGACAAGGAGGTCAACACAGAATGATCTCAATTCAGAGCCAACAAAAATTGCTGTCATTCCTCAGCAAGGCACGTAATTGGAATCATGCACATTGGCAGTTTTAACATTTTTACTTCATGCTCTGGAGCAAGATAAAATTGCCATGATCCTTTATCTGTCCCCAGTGCCTAGAATAGTAACCACTAAATTCCAGAAATGGTCATTGATGCACATGAAGTCACTAGCACAAGTGACACAGCCACCTTGTTCAGTGGGAGCTGTAGCTAGGGGTCTTGCCAAAGACATCTGATTCCATACACAGATTTACTGTGGGTATTGCCTGTTACAACCCACATAAGTCTGTCTATCTGACACAGGAACAATTGTGAAGCTGCTCAGTCCTACCCTTTTTTAGATGGAGACTGAGTCTACCCTTGCAACTGCAAGTACAGGATTTGGGCACCCTAGCAAATTAATTAATTCAGCATTGGTACAGGAGCTGACGGGAAATCCAAGGGGAGCTTCTTGGGTTTCAGCAGCTTTAAGGGATGTCATAGACCCTGTCAGAAGGTGAAAAGGCTCTTCACATGAGTTGGAGCTAGTCTCAGCATTAATGAAATAATACCAGTTGTTTGCCTCACCAGCAACGAGTCTGAGGACAAGAGTTCATTTTATACTTGTAGGATGAATGATAGTTCATAAAAAATCCCAACAGCAGCAAGAGAGATGTGTTTGACCAGAGAAGGCAACAGTAAAGGTCAAATCAGAGAAAACCTGGACAGCATATCCCCATGCCAGTCATGGAAGCACACTTAGCTGAAACCCTCTCTTGTAGTAGAAAGGTACTTTATGAAACATTGCTTAAGAAGGACCAGAGATTCTAAAAGAGATTGGAAGCTGAAGATTTAAGATTTAAGCCAGCTGAAGAAATCTGGCTTAAAACTTATTTGGTGATCAACTCTGATGCATGTCTAATAAACTAGATCCCAGGATGACCCTTTCATGTCTATGCCAGTGGAAACTGAGGGAATGGAGAAAAGTCATAAACAAATTGATACCAGACTAAGTAAGTTGACCATGGACCGATTCTTATAAATGTTCTGGTAGCTGAGGAGAAAGCTTTGAAGTAGCTCTGCTCCTCTTCCTTTCTCCTCTCCATCTGGCAAGGAATGTCTTCTGGTTTGAGGGCCAATGTGTAGGGAGCACAAAACTAGCATATGCATGAAGATATCAGGTGTGTTAACCACAGAGCTTTTACCACCCCTTGAGACAGAGTCATGCAAAGCTGCTCTAATATGATGATGAATCACCTCTAGTGTGCTCAAATGCACATAGCTACAGAGATGGGGAACTCTTGCTGAGAAGCCTTCATCTTAGTTGCTCTAAAACTAACTGTAGTTTACAAGTCAACAGTCACAGGCTCCTACTGAGCCTAAATAAAAAATTATAGCATATAACATTGCATCCATTTTTAAAGAGGGTAGAAAGGAGGACCCTGGGAACTACCGACCTGTCAGCCTCACCTCTGTGCCTGAGAAGATCATGGAACAGATCCTCCTAGAAGCTATGCTAAGGCATATGGAGGAGAGGGAGGTGATTCAAGACAGCTAGCATGGCTTCACCAAGGGCAAGTCCTGCCTGACCAACCTAGTGGCCTTCTATGATGGAGTGACTACAGCAGTGGACAAGGGAAGAGCTACAGATATTGTCTATCTGGACCTCTGTAAGACCTTTAACACAGTCCCCCATAACATCCTTCCCTCTAAATTGGAGAGATGTGGGTTTGATGGGTGGACTGTCCAGTGGATGAGGAATTGATCGGATGGTCACATCCAGAGAGTAGTGGTCAATGGCTCAATGTCCAGATGGAGATTGGTGACGAGTGGTGTCCCACAGGAGTCCGTATTGGGACCAGTACTGTTTAATATCTTCATCAGTGACACAGACAGTGGGATCGAGTGTACCCTCAGCAAGTTTGCAGATGACACCAAGCTGAGTGGTGCGGTTGACAC
>NW_008796056.1:1197745-1215990 GCF_000699145.1 Aptenodytes forsteri
CCTATGAAGAAAGGCTGAGAGAGTTGGGGTTGTTCAGCCTAGAGAAGAGAAGGCTTTGGGGAGACCTTCTTGCAGCCTATCAGTACTTAAAGGGGGCTTATAAAAAAGATGGCGGCAAACTTTTTAGCAGGGCCTGTTGCGACAGGACAAGGGGGAATGGCTTTAAACTAAAGGGGGGTAGATTAGACTAGATAGAAGGAAGAAATTTTTTACGCTGAGGGTGGTGAAACGCTGGCCCAGGTTGCCCAGCGAGGTGGTGGATGCCCCATCCCTGGAAACATTCAAGGTCAGGCTGGACGGGGCTCTGAGCAAACTGGTCTAGTTGAAGGTGTCCCTGCCCACGGCAGGGGGGTTGGACTAGACGACCTTTAGAGGTCCCTTCCAACCCAAATATTCAATGATCCTATGAACCCAGTGAATACAGGAAAGAAGATGTGTGATTAGATATAATTGTCCTTTCCATGTATAATTTCTATGACTGTCATCAAAGCTTTAATCTTCTTTCTTTATTTTCCTACCACCATCTCTTCTCTTTGATTTCATTTCCTTTATGGATGAAGTAGTAGTTAAATAACATTTAAAACCTATAGCCACCATTATATTAAGATTGAATGAATATTTCTACAGAATTAGAGCAAGACTCCTGGGATTCTTTTATAAGGAAAGTTCACCATTCTCTCTGGTTAGTCAAAATCTTGCAGCCTTGTCCTCATCTCTAGAGACCCTCAGCAGTAGGTGTTATGTGACTAATGGCTGGCCAAGAACATATCAAAGAGTACGACTGTGGCTTGAGACTGAAAGCATACGAGTTGGGGCAAAAATCTATACAGGGGAGGAGCTTGTCCTGCCGTATGTCTCAATAGACCCTGGAAACAAGTATGTAAACACCTGTTTCAAATGCTGTTTATGGAGATACTTGTTTAAAAATGGTAAATCAATCTACTTCTATGAGAAGATCATCATTATGCAAATTGTCTCTCAGGGAGCTTAAAATAAGCAAGTCTTCTTTCAGGAGAAATGCACATGACTGAACTGTCAAATATTACTTAATAAGAGGATTATATTGGATTTGATTTTACCTAAGACTGTTTTATAGAGAACAGTTTCTCTCTCTTCATTTTTAGCAAGCCCCTTGCTTTTAGGATATTGGTTTGGATTCAGCATTAGTCTTAATTGACATAGGTTTAATTATTTCAGTTCAGTCCTTTATCATAAGACTCCATATATCATATAATTGTATATAAATAGAAGGCTCCATGCATGCTATAATCCATGTACTGAGATGGAAGGCAGGGAAATAAAGAAAGAAGCCTGGTTTGTGGTCTTAGGCCCATGAAATATATAGCTTGAAATGAAAGATTATGCAGCAGCAGTCTTATATGATTGAGGTGCCTGATTTGTTTTCTGTTTAATTCTCTTTCTATTGATTTTTTAAATATATCAATATGTTATCCACAAAACAGGAACTTGGAAAATCAATCAGTTGCAAGATGTTGGGTGAATTTAATATTAAAAAAAAAAAAAAGATAAGTAAAATCATGAACCATAGTAACACAAAAAGAAGGGAAATCAGGGCAGAAAAAACAGCTTCAGTCATGTAATACATCTCATGATGTGGACTGTGTGTTACGGGCATTAGCAGAGATCCTCAGTTTTGATCAAATGTTACATCAGACAGTTGCAGAATCTGATCTCGGAAAAAGTGTACACATTGGAGTTTTCTCAGGGTGTTTTAGGACAAGACAACCGCAAATTTGTAATGCATTAATTTGCTTCTGCAGTTTGGATCAATTAAGTTTACAGCTGGCTGATGGATAAGAGGCAGGTACAGAAGGAGATGCAGTTAGAGAGTCTGGAACGCGCCCAAGAGGGAAGCTGAACGCATCTGAGGTAAGAATTAATTTGCCCCTGGGAAATCGCTTCTTGGCTCCAGGGAGAGACCATCCAGAAGAGACAAAATTGGTCATTACCTACTCTCTTCCTCAATCCCTTCTGTGTTAATACAAGGGCCTGCTATACATTTCACAGGGCTAGAGGGAGAAGCAAAGAAAAGAAGAAAACCATCTGCTTGTGAAATCTGTTTGCTCACCACAATAAGACTGAGGTACCTGCTCAGCTAATCATGGAAGTAGCTTATCCGTATTTTCTAACAGCAGCTATTTAGCTGAGAACCAAGAACACAACCAAGTTAAAAAGAAGTTGTAAGAAATCAACAAGAAGAAAAATTCCAGATTAATTTTTATTAATTCTGTAGCATCGTGCTTTGTCTGTCTGACTTTTGCTTGCCTGAACTTCAAAGAATTTCAAACAGCATTAGAACAAATTCATCCCTGTTACTCAGAAATTTCATCCTTCATACATGTCTTTGAAAATCTGCACTTCAGTTCCAAAGAAATAGATGTTATGCAAATTAAAACACTGTAATTCCTCTGGAATTGCCAGATATGTTCAGTTTAAACCATTGGGAGCTGTACAGACACAGAAGGGATAAAACTCTGAGCCCTTTGATCCCAGGAGCATTACCCCCCTGTGCCTGAGCTAAAGAAGACCATGTGCAATGCATACCAACTCCATGGCCCTGTCTACCAGGTTCCTTCTAGTAGAGAGCAGAGGCTATGCTTGTTGCAATACCTTACAAGATCCTTCAGGCAGGAGGCTGTGTGAGGGGTGGAAATGAGCTGTAAGGATGAACTACATGCACTGGAGGCTAAGAACAAGGCAGAGGTAAGGCAAGGCAAGAGAATTTACTGTTACACCTTTTGCCATGGCATATAAAGAACTCAGCTTACATCTATACAGTGTCCAAGCAAGGGTTCAACTTCTCCACTTCACTTGGCTCCAGCTAATTGTGTCCACACTGACAGGAGAGGAGTCTGTTGAGTTCAGATATGTCTATCCTCTTCTGGGAGCCACCTGTCTAACCTCAGGCTTTAGCCAGAGAGTGCACAATAGATGATCAGGGAGTTAGTCATCAAGAATGAGATCCAGCTTTAAGCTGTCACAACATCAAAAACATATTACAGCCTTAGAAGAAATAAGCACTTTTCTATGCAGACAGACTCTACATAACTCATACTAAAAAGAGGTTAATCTTTTTCTTAGTTACATGATTGATTTTGATAATGCATTACTTCAGTATTGAGATATGCCCCAGTGAACAGTTAGTTATATACTGATTTGGTGTTTGAGAGCAATGCACACTTTGCTGGCACACTGGACACTAAAGAAATATTGACTTAGCCCTTGTCTGTAGCTGTGAAAGTCCCACGCCCTTTGGCTGTAAGAAGACTAATCTACAAAGTACGAATACCTGTGTGCATGGAAGTTGGTACTTCCCAACTAGATGATATGTGCTGGGAGATGTGATGTAGAAAAAGACAACCAAGGCATTGACATACCACTGTCATACCTGGTGGTAATGCCCTGGTCATGCTCAAACTCTTGTTTATAGGCAAGGAGGAAATGTACCATAAGCCAAGAATTTATTGCTAGTATAATTGAAATCTTAACAGTCTAATCAAAGTATTATTATTAGTTCAGATGTAACTACTATAGAAAGAGAAAAAATACAGAAAATGTTTCAATAATAATAATAATCATAATAAATTAAAACTGTTATACATACCCTTTTTCCTGGTGTTATGCTCATCTTTCTGCTGTTCCTCTGAGTCCTAACCTAGGTGATTCCATTCTGGGGTGGGGTGGGTGTGTTAAGGTGAGTTGCCAGCACCTGGATTCCTTCACCAGGAGGAATATGATGTTCATGTTTGATGTTCATATTTCTTCTTCACTCTAGGATTCATTTTGGGTTATTTTTATGTTTGTTAACATGCTTTTACACCTAGTTCTTTCTACATTATTCTGCAATTCCACATTACATCTGAATTTACTATATATGATGCCTTTTACATGCGTTATCATAGAATCATTAAGGTTGGAAAAGACCTCTAAGATCATCGAGTCCAACCGTCGACCCAACACCACCACCCACTCCCGGGGGATGTACCACACCCCCCTCCCTGGCCAGCCTCTTCCAATGGTTAACCACTCTTTAGAAAAGAAATTTTTCCTCACATCCAATCTAAACCTCCCCTGGCGCAACTTGAGGCCATTTCCCCTCATCCTATCGCTAGTTACTTGGGAGAAGAGACCGACAAAAAAAAAAGTTGTAGAGAGCGATGAGGTCTCCCCTCAGCCTCCTTTTCTCCAGGCTAAATAGTATTAGTCTTTTTGTTATCCCTAAAGCCTTTTTTGTCCAACTTCAGGACTGCATTTCTTTAACTGACCATATGTGAGTTGTTTATAGCCGTGTTTATAGCACAGTGCCAGGCTGTGCCCCATCTCTTATTATCCCATGCCTGCACTCCTCTGCCACATCCTTTGTCTCCACTTCTCAAGACCTCCGCTGTCATACCAGACCTGTATTTCTCTAAACATCATCGTGTAAGAGTCATAAATGTCTCATTCAACATAGGATAACTGCTTGTTACTGCTATCTACATAAAATTATGCTCATACCTTACAAAGATAACAACAGCAGAACAAATTAGCCACAGACACCTGTAAAACAAATTTCTGTGACGGCTAAACCAATTAAAAGAAAGCTGCAGGCTGGCCAAGTTCCGGCAGAGGAATCCTGGCAAGCCTCGCTCCCGAGGCCTTGCAAACTCAGTAAAAAGTTTATAACTTGTTACTAGCAGTAGCAATACTGTATTACAGGACTACACAGATAAACGCTGCACATGGTTTCCTCTGTGGAGATCTTAACCCAGGCTTATCAAAACCAGAGCCTGGAATACACAGACCCAAAGGAGGTAATCTCAATCATCCCAGTTTCCACTGGTCTCAAGATTTCCTTTGAGAGTAATCTCTAATCCCCCTTTCTACAGGTCTGTTCCCAGCTCATCTGAGGGCCTGACTTTATGAAAGGAATTGTGTCAATAATCCCCATTCAGGATAACTAGGACAACTTTTTTATGGCATTTTAATACACACCAAATACCTGGGTTGGAAACCAAATAACATCATCCTAGCTTTCCAAATCGTAGCTTTCAATACATGAAATTGCATGACAGCAACGTTTTAAGGCATAACTGTTCAAGACGATGGGATACATATGGATACTGGCCCACGTGCCTTTCAATTCATGCTGGTAGTTGACAGTATGCATTATAGTGACTTAATGGTATATTTATCACAAGCAGCATTGTCTAATGAATGAATACTTAATGAGCCTCTATTAAGCTTAGAAGTGCCCTGTTTTAAACCATTAGATCATTACTTTAATAAGGTATTTTCTACTGCAGAGGAGTTAAAGCAAACACAGCAGTTCTTTGAAGCCAGATGACTGCTTAAGGCACAATAAAAAAGAAAGCAGAATTACTAATTCAAAGAAATATGAAACCCAATCTAGGTAAGAAACCATACAGAGAAAAAGGAGCTTTGAATTTTATTTTTTCTTTTTCTTGGTAGCATTTGCTGGTTTGGAAACAAGCAATTTGTGTTGGCAAGAGAAGAGCTTTAACTTTCACTACTGGGGGTGAAGTAGATTGTCAATCATTAATTGTCTGTTCCATTAGTCTCTTTGCCCTGGCTTTGGATTGGATTGGAATTAGCTAAAAATCATAACATAGGAGACTTTTAATGAGGAATGTCCCTTTAGTTGTCTTATATTGGTTGGTCTTTTAGTGCAGGACATTTAATACCTTAGTCTGGGAAGAAAACACAGTCCAATGCTTAAGGCAATAGAAGCTGGGTGCTTGTGAAACCTGGCCATGGAGCTCCCATGTATAGTGTGATAGGATGGAGAGTTATCTTAAGAATTATGTAACAGAGAGATTTAGATGCCTAAAGAGATGAATAATTGCCTGATGGGATCTTTAAAAGCACTAGAGTCATGAACAGTTAAACATGAGTCTGCATGTCCACAGTATATCTGTTTCCCTAGGTGCATATCCAATCAGAGCAATGAAAGATTTCCAATCAAAAGAATTAGAAAGAAAATTATAATCGTGGGCACTTTTATTGAACTTCTTCCAATTTATCTATGGACTAATAGTTATAGGTCTAATCCAGAGTTCATAGAATTCAATGAAATACGTTCTACTGATTTAATAGACTTTATATCAGGTTTTCATAATTATAGTAAGTCATTCTGAATGAGGAATTAATCTCAGAGAATTATAATGTATTTGTGGATAATATGCTAATAGAAAATGGGCACAAATTTTAAATTGTTTGCTATAAATTATTCACCCAATTATATTACATCTAGGTAGACAGATAGGGGAATTATGCATTAATAATTATGTATTCCATATAACCATTGGCAATATGATGAAATGGATTTATCATGAAGGATCTGTCCATCAGTAGAAAGATTCACTGTGAAGTATTTCAAAGACTCCTATTTGACTTCAAGTCACTGACTAATAAACAAAGAATGGCTGGAGGCTGGCACTGTTCGAAAATCAAGATCAGTGAGGGAAATGCTGTGTGGCAGAAGCAGTATTTTTAATACATTCCTCTTCTCTTAGCTCCTCTTGCAGAGGCTGTGTCAGTGTGCTTATTCTTTTAGGAAATGTAGAAAGGGAAGAGATAAATGGAGAATATTGAGGTGTAGGACCCAGCCCTCAGGTATTCTATTCTCATAATTTCCCATAGGGAAATTTTAAGCCTAACGATGTCACGAATTAAATTCTTGTTGAAATTAATGAGTTCAAAGTTTCATCCTTTCAGCAGTCTCTGTATCTTTGGTGTGAGCTTAGGATACTTGTCATTTCCCTCCATCTGTCTTGACCTCAATTTAAAAAAAAAAAACCTTGATGAGGATCAGTTATGTCCAACACATAAAATGAATTCCTACTAGATTTAAAAGAGTAGGCAATTCATTTTAAATTTAGGAGTGACTGCTACCTTTTTTTAATTTCATGCTTTGCTGTGTATGCAGTCCTCTGTGTGTGCATGGCTGGGTGCAAGATTACACCTCTGTGCACATGGGTCAGCATGCGTGCACGGGTGGCTCTGTGCATCCATGCACCATGTATGTGCACAGCTTCATGTATTCGTGGCTCTGACTTCACGGCTCCGTGTGTGCACGCTGGTGTGCATGTGTGTACATGTGTCTGTGTGTGTGATGGCTGTGTGTTTCAGGGTGAAGTAGGAAGGGGGTGTCTTCATGTTGTGGGCGCATGTGCAAAATACAAACGTTCTGTTTGTTTCTTTCCAAGCTAAACATGCTGTAGCTGTTTCATTGTGGTTTATCCCACTTTAGTGACCTACAGACTTATCTGTAAATGGACATAAGATAATTCAATCTTCATGCTGCATTAGTTCTCAACAGAAATGCAAGGAAGTTTCAGTTATAGGATTTAATAGTGTGGTAAGGAGACTATTAGAGTGCATTGTATGGACTGTTTTATTGTAGTGATTTCACATAATACCATGAAAATAACACCAAATCATCACCCCCAGAATTGTATAGCTTGTCACTGTCATTTTCAACCTTGGATAATGCCGATCCTGAATGTGTGTGAGTGCATATCTGCAGAGATAAAATAATTAAAATGGAAATTCAGAAATTTCAGTGTGGATATACAAAATGTGGGAGAGAAAACAAAAACAATGTTCTGATATGGTGTTTTTCTGCCCCGTTTTCCTGCCTGTGGCATTGTGCATGTGTGCATGCTATGTGTGTATGTTTGTAGGTATTCACAGCCATGTCAGAAACAAGGCAGAAAGGTGTAATTCTCACGGCAGACCTGCAGGATGTAAGGAAATAGGCACTGTTATCAGTGTTACCGTGCCTGCCATTCACCCCAGATCCATATTCTACTGTGAACAAATTTGTGGACCTTGATCTTGCAGAGAGGTATGAACCAAATCTTTACCTTATCAATAATCTGGATGAGGGGATCAAGTACACCCTCAGTAATTTTGCAGACAACACCAAGTTGGGCGGGAGTGTTGATCTGCTCGAGGGTAGGAAGGCTCTGCAGAGGGATCTGGACAGGCTGGATCAATGGGCCGAGGCCAACTGTATGAGGTTCAACAAAGACAAGTGCCGGGTCCTGCACTTGGGCCACAACAACCCCATGCAGCGCTACAGGCTTGGGGAAGAGTGGCTGGAACGCTGCCCGGCGGAAAAGGCCCTGGGGGTGCTGGTTGACAGCCGGCTGAACATGAGCCGGCAGTGTGCCCAGGTGGCCAAGAAGGCCAATGGCATCCTGGCCTGGATCAGAACTAGTGTGGCCAGCAGGAGTAGGGAAGTGATCGTGCCCCTGTACTCGGCCCTGGTGAGGCCGCACCTCGAATCCTGTGTTCAGTTTTGGGCCCCTCACTACAAGAAGGACGTTGAGGTGCTGGAGCGTGTCCAGAGAAGGGCAACAAGGCTGGTGAGGGGTCTGGAGAACAAGTCTTATGCGGAGTGGCTGAGGGAACTAGGGTTGTTTAGCCTGGAGAAAAGGAGGCTGAGGGGAGACCTCATCGCTCTCTACAACTACCTGGAAGGAGGTTGTAGCGAGGTGGGTGTCGGTCTCTTCTCCCAAGTAACTAGTGATAGGACGAGAGGAAATGGCCTCAAGTTGCGCCAGGACAGGTTTAGGTTGAATATTAGGAAAAATTTCTTCAGTGAACAGGTCATCAAGCATTGGACCAGGCTGCCCAGGGAAGTGGTTGAGTCCCCATCCCTGGAGGTATTTAAAAGACATGTAGACGTGGTGCTTAGGGACGTGGTTTAGAGGTGGACTTGGCAGTGTTAAGTGAATGGTTGGACTTGATGATCTTAAAGATCTTTTCCAATCTAAATGATTCTATGATTCTAAATCTATCTGATGTAGTGACACTGCCAATAGATTCATTTCCAATAGATTCACCACATGCCGAAAGCAACACAGCACCTGCACCTTTGCAGGATTAGTGGGTTAGTTCATTAACTTCTCAGTGTTAGAAGCAGGGAGCTATGACTTAGCATAGCTTCATACCACACCCTGGATAACAGAGCTGCAATTCTGAATTGGGCTTTCAGGTGCTGCTCGGGATATTGAGGAGGAAAATATACAGGGAAGGACATAGACCTGGTGCTCAAAGAAGAGCCCTTAAGTAGCCACCGTGCTACTGCCGTTTACTGCCTCTCTGTGTGCCTGGGTCTGCAAAGACTGCCCTGTGAAGAGGTGGGGTCAATTCTTCCCATTCCTCCATGTTTACTTGTCCTGTCATTTCTCACCTGTGTGGGAAAGGAGAGCAGCATTTAGCTAACAGTTGCTCTCTTCCAGCTGAGGGGTCTGGCAGTGCGGGCAGCCCACATGGGAGACTAATGAGACTTCTCACAGACCATTACTCCCAGAGCGGGCATGTGGAAGGACTCACAGCTGAGCCTGTAATTAATAAAGTAGAAGAGTGAGGCTGACTGGTGGGAGATAAGGAATCATTTCTGGGAAGGGAGCAGAAGGCCCGCGGTTGGATCCACCACACTGATGGAGCAACGCCACTGCTGCTCATTAATGGGTAACGACTGCAGCTGGAGGAGCTGCTGGGAACAGCACTCCCCAGCTGCTGCCACCCATCTGCTCAGCTGGGTGGCCTCAAACCTTTTCCCCAGGGCTCTTGCAGCTGCCAAGAAGAAACCAAGCTCTGCCTCCCAAAAGCTGTGAGGCAAGACACACATGCGCTTGTTCCCGTTGCTGTACTTACCAGGGACATTGGAGAGGTGGGAAAGATCCGACAGCTGTAACTAATAAAAAAGACATGGAAAAGAAATAAGAAAAAGGTAAAAGACAGCCACAGGTGATTGATACTCACTGATGGCTGTGTGCTGTGGGTGAAAACTGTGTCTCAGTTTGTTGTTGGCTGCAAACCTCTGTACTACCCAGATTGCTTTCTTGTAAAGACATGACCTGGAACAAACTCTGCAAAATAGCAAGCTCTGAAATTACCTGGAAAGCTGAGTGTGCTGTTTCCTGACATGGTCCTCAGCTTTTGTTTGGACCTTGTCTTGTTTGAGACAAGTCAAGACTGGTTTGAAAGAAACAGATAACACTGACTTTCCCAAACTCAGCATCAGAACGTAATTCCCTGAACTTTAATCCCATCAAGTTGAGAATAAGCAGCAAGGACAGACAGAAAGCAAGCAGCTGGAGTGTCCCAGCAAGCTCAGGGTCTATGGCGCTGTTCATATCTCACTGAAGACAGTGCCCCAACATTGAGCCTGTTGGTTGGCCCTTCTAAGTTGTCCAGACATGGCAAACCACCTATAAGGAAAAGAATCAATTTCTTCAGATTCACTTGAACAGCAGCATTGCAGTAGCTCCCATGATACTCCAATGATAGGAATGGTTTTGCATAAAACATAAACCTTGAAGACTTGTGCGACACAATCAACTCTTATGACATTTCTTCTACATTATTACTTACTGGCTATACATGGCGGCAAAGGTCACATTATATCGGTCTTTGCAAAGGCATACCCACATATCTGTAAGTGTATAAACACTGGGAGAACAGCTGAGCTTCATTTCATTGGAAATGAGTTCAGTGACTCACAGAACTGCTGAAAGAGATGTGAGTCAGTAACCATCAGAGAGCCTTCTTTACTCTTTTGATTAAATCTCCACTGTCTACAAGGAAAAGAATTTGCAGGTAAACCTAAAAAAGTTAGTTTCTGAAAATCAAACTGTATTTCTTCTCATTCCTATGCTAGGAATAAAGATTTTGCATTTGGGTTGTTCAGTGCTTGAGCAGGAGCATGTATCCTCACCTGTGTGTACATTGCCTCTGAGACCCTCACAAGGGTAGAAAGAGATTAACAGCTAAGTTACTTGACAAGGAAGGGCGTATAGTTCTGAATACAACAGAAAATCAAATGCTGTTTTTACCTTTTCTTTGAGGATAAAACTTCAATTTAAAGAGAATGACACTCTCGGTTTCCTTTCACTTCTTCATGTAGCTATTTTATGGAAAGAATGAGGCCTGCAGTGGAGGGCAGGGATAAAAGGGAAACCCCAACTTTGCAACAGATGAGAAGATTAGCAAAAATGTAAAACCACCGTCTTCATTACAAATGACACATTCTGCATGTCAATTCATTCTACCGGTGACTTCTGGTTTAAGCAGTACATGCACAACTACTGAATTGTCTTTGGAAGGTCTTTGTGTATTTGTACGAAATCTCAAGTGTGCCACAAATGATGAAAGAGTCAGAAATTTCTGTTTCTGTTGCTGTCTCTTAGAGGCTTCTTTTTGATTAAAAAACATTATATTGTCCGAGAAGAATTCAGCTGCACCCAAGAATCTGCTGTGAAGTAAATGGGTTTTAAGTGGACCAGAGTTCACTTCTTGAGGGTGCAGAGAAAGTGAAAGAACCTTTATAGGGCAGGGAAAGCAATTCTTGGCTGTTAGGACTATCTGGGTGAATCAGTGCTGTTAGGCAGACTGACATCAGACTTGGATCAGAGCAGGGTAGGAACTGCAGTTCTCAGGAGAGCTGTCAGCTAAAAAAAAAAAGAGAAAAAGACTAATAAAAAGTCAACACAGAAGCTCCTAGTAGAGTTTTATTGATTTGCAGATCAAACATAGGGGCTACTGTGCTTTCATCTCCTAATTATCAGTTAGTTCCGTTTTGTAGTCACTAGGTACAGCTCAGTTGTATAAAGTGTGGCCCTTTGCACAATAACTGCTGACTTTTTCATTTCCTCCCAGCAAAACAGATTTGAGTTTCTTGGTATTACAGAGTGGTTTCCACCCCTCCACACTCATGAAAAATATTTTATTAGATTGTAAACGAAGTTGTCTTGTTTTCTGAGGTTATTTTCTACAGCAGTTTCATTTCTCCCTTCTTCTGTCTTTTTGTCTTTTATTTTGTTTTTATTGAATGCTAAAGGGTAAAATGTAAAACAGCATCAGTGAAAGGAGCTAAAAACAAATATACCTTTAATGTACTGGGAGAGAGGAATTAAATTGTACTTCCACCTCTTCAGTCTAATAGCTTATACAATGTGAAATGGAACAGGGTAAGCTCTTTTACTGTTTCAGTTCCTAGCAGTGTATTTATAGTTAAAGATGTTTCATGTTTCCCATTATAAATATTCATTTTCATGGCTTTACAAAATGTCATAAAAATTCACTCTTGACTGAAACTTACTCAATAAGGTCATAACCTAAGAACAATTTCAGAGAAACATTGGGTGGAATTGGGTTGATGGAGAGTCAGGTAGCCTATTTAAGCACACTGAGTTACCTGGAAATCTAATACCAAGAATTTTATCGATGTTCAAAATACTGAGGTGTAAAAAGATAACCTGCTGTGACAGATGGAATCAGGGCCTTCACAGGGCTCGTCTGTGCCAATTAACACGGATCAGCAGTGCATTGTCAATAGGTCGCATCAAATGCATCGGTACTTTTTAGGACATTGAGCTAAGGAATGCCTGAAGTATATATAGGAGGAGGGAGGGAGGGTGAAGAGCTGAAACTGAGCAGCCATGTGAGTGTGACTGCTCCTCTCAAGTAGCTTCTGTCTCCAAGATCTCATTGTCCTTCAGGTTGGAGCCTGTCTAAACACCTTTTCCTGACATCACTATTTTTTCCTAGAGTATTTTCTTTTTTTTAGTGAACAGGATTAGCATCATGGGCAAAACTGATCTAAGGATCTTCACCTGCTTCCACTTCAAGCAAATTGTGCTGCAAAACAGAATCACGGTACTATGTAAACATACATATATATACACACACATACATACACAAATATGTGTACTTACATAACGGGAATATTTCTGTTTCATTAAAATCTTTTCAGAAAGGTGGATTTCCCACTTCCAAACCAGAATTGCTGAAGCTCCACCTCTCCCACCCAGCCCCAGCCCCAGCCTTGTTAACATCCCTACAATAGTGATGCAAGATGTGGGTGACCCACAACCTACCCCGTTCTCATTCAGGGAGACTCTAACCTTGTACCTCTATAAGTCAAGTGTGTATCTAACTGTTGGGTTCTGGCACCTGTTCTTTGTCTCAGGAAATACTTTGATTGTACATTATGGAGCAGGTAAAAAGAAGAGACTGAGGATATATATCACGATTATGTGATTAAGGAACTAAATTAGGGCATAGCAGGATCAGGTTAAATGATGATGAATTAGAGACTCCTAAGGAACTACTGCAGTTTCTGTGCTTCCTTGCTTTTGTGCTCTGAATTTGTGGGTTTGCAGGAATACAGTAACTCTTTTCCTTGTAGCTTGATGGGTTTATAGGCTGAGGCCTATATGACTTGCAGAATTAAAACGTGTTTTCTTTTTTCAGTAATTTTCCAAGAGTCACTAGTATAGTACATACAGAGGCCAGTGATCATTGATTATACCTGCCTAGTTCTGTGGTCAAAGCAGATCAGAGCTATTTCTTTCAAAAATATCTAACTTTGGAATCTGAATTCCATTTTCACAAAGGCCTTAGCACACAGTATCTGAAGGAGGAGGTTTTCCAGGGCTTCAGTGACAGATACCTACATCCCCTTGTTTTTTGGGGGGATTTTGACATCTGTACATGTAACTTAAATTGTCATCTATCATTACCCTGATGCAATGTTTTATTATGTATCATCTGAGTTCTGATAATTATCAAAACCAGCCACATGGTACATGCAAGGTGAAATGGATTTCAGTTGATTCCCATTCTTTGCAGTTGCAGTGAGCAAAGACTGCATCCCAGGCAGCCTCCACAGCTTGGATAACTTACAGCAACTCGAAGTATAATGCTATTAAAATAGATGAAATTTATCTGAGACTAAAACTGAGAAAAAATTGCAAAATACAGGTCTTTCTTTGCTAGTCTGATTTCACATATCTTGAGAAGAATGAAGTCCACTTTGTTGGCTTTGCTTCAGGATTTCTTTGCCTACATTAGCTTTTTTTTTCCCTTTCTTGGTTTAGTTGATAAAATCACAAGAGAAAATATCACCATGGGGTTTGTGGCAAAGAAAAAGGATACTCAGTGATTCATGGTTTTTTGGGTTCAATGATTTCACTGAAGCCCCCCACATGTCTTATTTATTTTCCAGGCAAGGCCATTTTCTGTAAATTATAGGCACAAATGGCAACTTTAAAAATCCTCCTTTCCAATAATACTCACTGACTTCTTACATGAAAATGAAGTACGCCAGCCTGTAAAGAGCACAGACTGTAAAATAATTGCATTCATTCTTATTAAAATGGCCAGTCATTTGCTGTAAAAGTACAATTTGTGGTGGCAGAAGAAAGTAATTTGTTAAATAAGATATTCATCCAACTATTCATAATGCAATTTAATCAGTAGATTGTATGCAGACTTTAAATATAAAATGTCTAAAATCATCAGTGTGAATTATTAACAGTTGATATCTTGGGGACGGGAGAAATACAATCCATATTTGCAATGCTGGGAGAAAAGGAAAGAGGAAAAGACAGATTAAATCAACCAATGCGCACCATTTTTCATTCTCTAAAAAGTTTCTCATCTTCCTGCTGAGCTCAGAGGCCAGTCTCCTAACAAGCATAATGTTTAATTCTCACAAGTTCCTTAGTAAGCTAAGACCTTAAAACTTATCAGCTTTAAATAAAGCATCATATTTTGGTGTTTTTGAAGATGTCGCTTGAACATAGTTATTAGTCTAATCTACAGCACACGTGTTTTCCAGTAGCTTGGCCAAGGCCCACATCATTTCCGCCCTGTGGTTCCCTCATTTGTTCATATAGCCCTTACTCTGCAAAAACACATGCTTTCTTTCTCTTTCTTGGACAATAGTTGCTAGAGGCTACTCAGGCTACACTGGCTTATGAGATGAAAAATTCATGTATGATGCATTTACCCCTTTTCAAAATCTGGCACTTTTTATTTGTGTGTGGGAAGATTACCTGAAACATATTTGGCAGTTTTGCAGAGTTCTAATATATGCTACCTGTATATGTAAGCAATTTTCTAACAACTTTTTGCAGAGTTAATATATGCTACCTGTATATGTAAGCAATTTTCTAACAAAATATGGTAGGTAGAAGGAAAAAGTCCTTTGTTTTTTACTCTAGCCACTTTTAATAGCTTTTTTTTTAAAAAAAAAAATCTGTATCAGACAAAATATAATTTTATGAAACAAAAAGCATAATATGCTGTTGCTACATTTCTGTAGGGTGTCTGGCATATGCCAGGCTGTAATGCACAGGATTAGAGACTTATAATACATCTTGCTCACTGAGATTCTCAGTTCATTGGAAAAAATTACAAGTCTAATTCTGTGCTTGTTTAAAAATAGCACAAATAATAAGAAGCTATTATAATATGTGACAAGAAAGTACATCAATTGCATTTACTAATCTGTTATGCCTCAGAACGTGTCCCTTACACAAAGAAAACCTTTCATTCCTGTGGATCTGATTCTCCAGTGCATGACACCCATTTTAATATAAGGTAATTTCATCTATTTTAATAGCATTATTCTTTGATAACACTGGTGTGATGGACTAGAAAGTTAGTCCCAGTTATATAAGGTAGCTTACAGCCCTTCCTGCAAAACAGGCAAAGGAGTCAGAATTTAACCTGGTTCCTATTGCTCGTGTTCTGCAGTCAGTCAGATGCAGGAAATCCTGTACCTGCTTCACTCGTGCTCTGACATACTACCCCTGGCCTCTCGTTAGGGCTCTTTAGCCCCCCCCGAGCACCATGGTAGCACAACCGCTCAGCTCTGGACCAGCAGTGGCTGGTGCCACCTGCTTGGAACATGGACTAAGCGTGACTGCCTGCACCTGAATGCTCCCTCATGCTCTGCATGCCCTTGGGAAACACGAAGCGGCTTTGCTGGGTTGGCTTCCCTGAAGTTCTGCTAATAAACGATAACAGCAAATTATGCCAAAAAACAATCACAGATACCAAAGCAAAGTATTGTCACTGAACCTCCTTGGTTCCCATAGCCATTGCTGGGAGTACTGAGCAAAGAAAAAATCAGCACAACGTACAATGCACTGTTCTCCGAGCCTTCGGCAGCCAGTGCCACTCTTCAAAATCCAGTTTACTGGCACCAAAGAAATGCATTTATTAAATAATAAAAGAATAGCAGTGTTTTGCTATTACTGAGAAGTGGATTAATTGTGGCAGAGAATAAAATAGATTCATAGTAAAGGATAGGCAGTGCAATGTGTTTCTGTGGCAGCCCATAGGTTTCCCGAATAACAAAACATCGCTGAAGGACAATAGAAATGTAGTGACGTCACTTAATATAGTGATATCTTCTTTCTATGCAAATGCTTTATTATACAGAATCAATACTGTATGTAATTCTACTAAATCAGATACACAGTTAACATGTTAGCCTCCAAAGTACAGATTATAATTGTTTCCTCTGAGCTTTCATGAATTCATAATCAAAAGACAGCAATAATTTATTTGGCATAGAAAACAAAATGACATCTAGAGAGACGCCTAGACAATTGCTCAGTTTCTTACTGCTGGGAACTTAGTACTTGATAAATGAATTAGTAAAATATTCAAAATGGCTCTGTGTGTGATCACAGAGTGGAGCTGTCTGAAATGACTTATGCTGGCATGTCTGATTGATAGTTCCTAACAGCTATAAAAATACAGCTCTTTGGGTTTTATTTACTAACATTTTATATCAGCCCAGTAGCCAAAAATAGCACTAATAACTTAAGTGCTGGTGATTATACTGGTACAAAATAAATGCACTCTTTAAGAAGTTAAAACAATCTGGTAGCTTTTTGAAAGCACTGGGAACATCCAACAATTTGGATATATTCTTTTATTATTATTATTTATGAAAGACTCTTTGTATACTGTGCTTCAAAATAATCCCTCAGGTGTGTTCAGGCAATTGCTTATGTTTGTGGAAGGTACTTATCCTCACAAAAGAAGAAGAAGAGTGCTGATGAGCCATTTCATTTCTAGCTTGCATCCCAAATTTCCTTCTCATTTTTGTTAAGATACCTTTCATTCTGGCACTCAAGTTTATGTTTAAATAACAGTGAAGACTACAGTTTGCATGGTCTTGGTACTAGCAAATCCACTTTTAAAAGCGAATAGTGTTTCTGTTTTCCCTAGGTGCAGAAGGGTGCAGTTTAAAATATTTAAAAGCACATAAGCAACCTTTGGGACAGCTGATATACTAAAACCTTCACATTCCAAAAACAGACCCAGGGTCCAAAAACAGTAGCATAACTAACACAATGATGTAATGATTAGAAACACAGGAACAGAAATAGGATCTTAAGTCGTTAAGTCAGCGCTGCCTGCTCTTGTTGAGGATAACCGCCTCAGACAGCCTGGTTAATACATCTAGCAAGCTGTCCTTCAAAATTCCTCCATGTTTTTGTCTCCATTATTACTATCATTCAAAAGCTGTTGCAGAACATAAACCTCTGTAATTATAAGCCTACATTTACTTGTATCCATGTTACACCTATGTATTTGTACACTTGTTTTGTCCTTTAGACTGTGTAGCTCTTCCTCCTCCTGCTGTTCATTTTCCAGAAACATTTTCGAGGAAAAATCTTCTCACCTTTTGAGGTTTTGTTTTATGGATTTGAGCAAACAAAGCTCTTCCATTCTTCTCCCATTTATTAACCACTTTAGAAGGCCTCCTCTACTTCTTTTTCAGTTTGAATTAATATTTTCTGAACATGATTGGGATGGTACTGGAAGAAATCTCAGTTTCTTGCAGAATTGTATGAATTATCTCTTTTCTCTACAGGAATGATCATTTAACAAATTTACTTTCTCCTCTTCATCAGCTGTTTCCAGCCGATAATCTCACAGTTGATAGTAATGTGCAATGAGCTTCCTCGCTACACTATTTGTTTTCCTCCTTTTTCTAGTCTTGGAGTTCACCTGCATCTTTTGATGTGACATTCTGACTGCCCTATATATTAACAATGCACCATAAAATTGAGTCACGAGCAAATATCATTAACAGACTAACTTTCAATTTAGTTGAATGGTACTTGGCTATTTCTTTTAATATGCCTTGCAAAGATGAGTGCAGCCCACATTTTGACAATTCTCTTTTCACCTCTATACTTCTTAATAACTAGGACATAACCTTCTTTGTTGATCACTCCTTTCTTTTTCCATTTTGTGTAAGCACCTTACTTATTTGCTAGCATCTTTATTGATTGATTAGCCATCCATTTAGGAATGAAGTCCATTCCAACGAGATTTCCTCCTCTTGTTAGAGACTGTGGTGAATTGGATTTAAGTCCAGTTGGCGGCCAGTCACAAGC
>NW_008796056.1:1217211-1240840 GCF_000699145.1 Aptenodytes forsteri
ATTAGGAAAAATGTCTTTACTGAAAGAGTGGTGAAACATTGGAACAGGCTGCCCAGGGAAGTGGTTGAGTCACCATCCCTGGAAGTATTTAAAAGATGAGTAGATGAGGTGCTTAGGGACGTGGTTTAGTGTGCCTGGTGGTGTTGGGTTGACAGTTGGACTCGATGATCTTAGAGGTCTTTTCCAACCTCAATGATTCTATGATTCTTTGACAGGTTCTTGACAGTACAGTCCTTTGACCATGAAAAAAATTCAGATGTCTTTGGCTTCTACGAACCTAGTCTTCTTCCAGTTCATTGCTCAGCAAGTTTCAAAAGCAAGGTCCTCTATTGCAGACATTGTTTGTTTACTTTTACATGTTACTGAAACCAAATAATGATCACCTGGAAAAAAAAAAAGTCAATTATAATGTCCTCATTTCCTTTCAAAACTATGTCTAAACAATAGACATTGCATTTCTCTTGTGATTTCCTGGAAAACTCGGTTGGCTATCATTTCCAGGAATAATAACACAGTCATTGCAGTAATTTCTGATCTTTTTCTGGCAAAAAAAAGTCTTCCTATCGATACTCTTTCTGTAGTATTTACCTTCCTAATAACATGAGGGAGATCTCTGCCCTTATTAAAATCCAAGCCTATAGTAGCTCAAGTTCTTCCCTTTTGTCTCACAGGCTCTGTGCAGCAGTATACAAATCACTTCAAATCTCTGCTGAAAATTGACATAATCCTTTTCCTAACCACTTCAGGAGCTCAGCTACAATCTTGACTTATACTACTTCTTTGCTTCATTTCAGGTATCTAGTCTCACTTATGGTGCTCCTTTACCTATTACAGTAGCAGCTGTACATGTCTATTTTTCCTAAGATCAAGTGTGGAAATATCACCTTTCTCAAACTTCTTTTCTCGTCCCTACTTTAAAGCTTTTTGAATGGGTCTCAATGGCATTATCCAGACATTGCTCTCCTGAGGTATGAGGCTGAAGAAAGCATGTTCTTTCCATGAATACCTCTAGGTAGTTGAGTATCCCTGAACTGTCTTCATTTAATCAGCTAATTAGTCATATCTTCATCTTTATTATCTCGTCCTCTCTTTTTCTTTCTCAATGATCTGAAAAAAAATAATGCTGATGATCAGCTGTGTGTTAGTACTGGCAGGCATCTTCTGTGGGCTGACACAGTCATCCTGGAGATAGGATGCTTCTTGATGAATTACATTTATGAGAAATTGTAGAAATAGAATTGCCAAAAGATCTGGAGCATGTACGGGAAATTTCAGATGAAGACATTGAAAATTGTTCCAGGTCAGGATAGTAAAACTTCCAAAATGAAATTTCCAGTGTATGATACAGAGATTGCAAAAGGTCAGCTAGAAAACAGTGCAAGGACTAGAAGCAAGGCCTTCAACTGAGATGTTGTAAACGTGGTCTGAAATAAAAGCTGTTATGGTGTTCTGCTTTCCAGTAGCAAACAAAAGTCAGTGAAGGTAGTAATATATAAGACAAGAAAGGCTTTGAAACAATTGTTACTTCTACCAAACTGCTCATGCTTGTAAGAAAATCACTGTATTTTACAATTTAAAAATACAATCACACAAGCTTGTTTCTCCCATATCCAGCAATTGCTTTCTTCATTTTCAATAGTAGTAAACCAAGTTTGGAAAGCAAAACAGATTTCCATTTGTGCAATAATAAAAGTCTGTTGCCATCTAGAGATACTCAGAATGCTCATATAAAATAATTCTTAGTATAAATTTTATTACATGTTTTATAATTTATAAAATATCACATCATTAAAGGATCAATTAAAGGATCACTTTTGTTTGCTTTGTGCTGTAAAATGCAATAAACAGATGTTGAGATTTATTAATAACCAAAACAAAGATGAGACATTGAATCAGTTTCAAAGTCCTTTGGTTACATAGGAAAAGCAGCTCAGTCCTACCACACACTATAAACTAATAGGTAGTGAAGAAAAGAAGCTGGGCTGGATTCTGCTTTCAATTCTACAGAGTAGTATTCATCTGAATTAATTCATACATTTAATCCAAACTAGATATGAAGATTTCCATTCACTACATAGAGTGAATGGAAAGAGACAGGCTCTTTGAGAAGGTAATTTATCCAGCCTTTCATAAACACCTGTGATTAGACAAATCATCCTCTGGAGATGTGTATCTCCCTCATTGATTTGAGAGAGCCTAGACAGCTAGGTCAAAAGAGACACACACTTAAGATGGATGAAGACGGTATGATGCTGATGTGCCCCTTTGACTCCAAGCGTGTGGGTGAATTCCTACCCCACTGAGATCAGGAGACTTCAGTAGCAACTGGCTATCACTTTACTTGTATCTTTTTCAAGGCAGAACTCTTTTGCTGTATGTAAAATATATTTAAAATACCAAATAATCTTTCCCACTCTGTCATCCTGAGCTGCTTTTTATACTGACTTATTTCCTTGAAAATTCAGAAGGTACTGCAAGGGCTGCTTTTCTTCCCAAAGAAGGTTCGTGCAGCCTGGCAACTGTAGCTCCTGTCTTGGGTATTCAGAAGTCAGTAAATGTTCAAGATAATGCTTGCAGAAAGGAGTACAGTGAAGACATGAATGTACCCATTCTCTTTTCTTCTCTGAAACTATTGCACAAATTCTTATTCCTCGTGACTTTCTAGTCTACTCATTCCCTCTGAACTGGCAGCTAGATCCAAACCAGACCTCAAAAGAGTCTCACATTTAGTCTATGTTATATAGCTGTGTAAGGATAAAGGCAGTGACAGGGATTTGTTCTTTTATATGGTTTTCTCCTGATGATCTTCTGAAGGTGTGATAGATGCAGTTTTTAAAAGGTAGGTGCTAAAATCATACATGAAGGGAGGGCTGAAGAGAGCATAAGCACGAAGTGAGGGTGCCCTTTCCAAATCTCTACTGTGTAATCTGAGTCAATTAATCGCAACAAGTGAATTGAACTGCTATAGAGAAGGTCACCAAACACCCTCATTTTTTAGTAGAATCCTGGAGAAAGTCTGTACTGAGCATTAACTGTGGGGTCAATAGGTTTGGGTACCCTGATCTGGCGTGACCCTAGGAGTGACCATAGACCTCTGCTGTGTCTGAATTTTTCTTGAAGTTGAGTGTATAGCACACACTCCAACCCCCACCCCATTATTGGCATATTCAGAATATTTATTAAAGGTCGTGAGAGTCTATACAAATGTACAAAACAAAGAAGAAGGACTTCATATCTGCAAAACCCTTTGAGATCCACAACTGAAAGAAAATAAGGCAAATGATTAACAATTGATGGAATCAATTTTTATTGGGTTTTGGGGGGATTTTTCTGTTGTTTAGTATTGGCCCAATGCCAATCTCCAATGCAAATATACTGTATCTGAATAAAATGGGACTTGAAAAAAGATAAAGTCTAGAGTAAATCAAACTCTGTGGAAGTTTTGACATAGGAGATTCACATCAGAGATTTATTCTGGTCTAGCTCCTTTTAAATCCATCGTTATACTGAGCCTGGAAATACCATATTGTCTAGAAAAGTCACTGGAAAATTGACAGCTTCTCAGTTGTATATTAGTGTATTTAACCTTATTTCTGTGAACCTAGAATTCTTTATATCAATGACTGATCAGTAGCATGTATCTTAATATAATTCTTCAGTCTCCACTTGGACACAAAAGAGACAGTTGCAAATTGTTCTGTTGTTTTTAGGTCATAAAAATTAAATATTACAGGGGAAACTTGGAACAGATGACTGCAGCTGATGTCGGGCAACAGGCTTGCACTAATTTTGACACAGAAAAAAATCTCTCACAACAAGTATGATGGTGTTAAATAGAGAGCCAAATATTTGTCAGCAAAAGTCAGAAATTTGCTTGTTAAAGTACTTAAGTAAAGAAAATTTGAAAATGAAGGATCCAGCTCTGACAGCTAAGTCCTGTCCCTCTCTCATTAATGAGATACAGGTAGATGTGTGCATTTCCTCTGTGGTAAAAAAAATGGATGAAAGATTCGTACAGACAACAGGGAAGAAAGCAAAGGTCAGGGAAGAGGGGCTGTAGGTCAAGGTTGCAGAGAAGTGATTAAATGAAGTTTAACTAGAAAAGAAGTCTTTACTGCAGTTGCCACTGTACAGCAGAATTATTGTCCTCTGTGAGTGATGTTTAATGACACAGACTAAGCTAAGGAAAGGCTATTCAACAGCCAAAATGGCTGTTCTACCAATTCTGCACCACAAGTGATACTTGTCTAATAAGTTCTCTGAACTTACCTGTTCAGAGAACTAAACTGGCAGAAAACTGTTAAGGTTTTTATGGGTACAGCAATAAGTCAAGGGAAGCAGTAGGAGTGAAACTCTTTTCAGAAGCAGCTGTCCATTAGATCGGCTTAATCACTTGTTAAATCACACATGAAACTGCAATGGAACCCAATGCAATATCTTAAGCTGATGCTAATGAAGCAAAGCTACCTGGAAGGGCTGTCATTTCAAAGGTGCAGGGTAGAGGTGATGATATTCAGATACACTGGGCTGTCGTGAAGATTTCACATCCAGAATGCTAGCTGGGAAGCACGTGGTAGCACTTTCAAGGAAATAGTGACATACCAAGTGAAGCAACGGTGTCAAATTGATGCTGCCAGAACATGCTTGGTGGATTTTTCCTTCCTTACTCTCTGCCAATGGTTTTTCCACTTCTGGTGACTCCACAGATGTTTTCTAAGATAACTAAGCAAACCGAGAGTCAGCAGGCTCAAATTGCAATGCTGAGGTTTGCACTATCAAGGAAAAATTTAGCAATTTGAAAGTCTAAAATGTTCAAAATCAATATTTATCTACATGAAATTCACAAGTGATCCCACTTTAGTCTGGTGCTTCAAAGGATATCCAAAGGTACCCAACATCTTTGGAATTTGGTGAGAGATAATTACCAGTCTTCCTGGGACTTCTCCTTGATTTGAAGCAGATAACTTACTACACTGTAATGTTAATGCTCTGAAATGCTCAGTGTATCCTGCACCAACCTCAAAAAGTAGTTTAATTCTACTTGTGGAGTAAAATATTTCTGTGGACTTTACGTCCATTCCCTACTACACTGCCAAAAGTGCAGGAAAAAAATGACAGCTTGTTAAGCTGCATAGAAAGTCCTGTTTAATAAGGATGAATGCATACATGACACTGAAAGAGCAGACTTGGATTTGACAACAGGGGAACGTTGTACATTTAGGATACTGCCACTCACCAGCAAAGCTCCTCTGCTTCTGCACTGCTTTAAAGGCAATGATTACAGCTTCTGCAAGCAAGAGAGGAGAGATATTTGAAGCATGAAGTAATTGTATAATGACAACTTGAAATCTGATCGCCAAACCCTCTGTCATTTCTACCCTAAGAGGTTTATCTGCTAAAGCTGTGTGCGGGATTTTGCCCGAGCGACTCCCACTGAACTGAAGAATTTCTGTGTTCTCCTTTGGTAACTCAGTGCCCAAAGATCAGTTTGGTAATGGACAAGCAGCCTGGACTTTCTAGGCATTATGGAGGTCATTTAAACATATGGGATACAAGTAGATGTAGCAACCTGAGTACACAGTTACATGGCAAGTGGCACAATACTGCTTGAATTGAGGCTTTCCTGTAATGGCGTGCTTGTTTAGGAGCTTTAATATGAAATAACATCCTAGAAAATGACCTTCTTTAAGAGTTGAATGGTGTAGCAGAGTACTTACATTCCTTAGTTAATCCTCTCAGAGCAAAAACTAACAGTAAATAGCATACTCTAGTTCAGAGATCTTTAGTAGTATTTTTTAACTATATCATCATTGTGCTTATTTTGGGTTTCTCTGTGGCAGGTGCAGTGAAGACAGATAATGGAAAGATAATCCCTCCTTCTGCCAATGGGTGAACTAGAAGCCAGAATAGATATGCACCAAAAAAACATAGAAGCTACCAGAAAGAAGACTGATGAGGGTATGGGCAAGATTTAACCTTTGCTGAGATTAGGATTACTTTTACTCTGCCTGTTCAAAATACCAGTTTCTGAAGTACGTTTTGTTTCATGTCTCTGCCCTTGGAAATCTCTCCCCCAGTGTCTCTTCAATAGACAGTTCAGCTGAGCACTACAAAATTCCCTGCACTTTCTTCTTGTCCAGGCTGATGTTACCTCTCTGCTTTGCCTTCTTATAAGCAGGTATTTCTCACACTTCCTTCTGTTCAAAACAAAGCGTTACTGAAACTAGGGGGAAAAGAGTGAGGTGAGGTTTTGGAATCTCTATTGCTGTTTGCAATAAAAGAGCTCAGGATTTGAGGAATTAATTGTATCTTTAGAGAAGAGTCTAACCAATTATACATATTTCACTGTGGCAAGGCAATATGCGATTGTGTAGGAAGCCTCAGGAGCCAAGACTATAGGGGTTTTATCTCTTCTTTCCAGTAACTCAGAAGAATAAAGGATCAAAACTGAGTGCTTTATCTAATTGTAACTCAGATAGTGAATTCAATGTAATGTCATGTGGTAAAGGCCAACTATTTGCCTAATTAGGGATGTGGAGCCTGAAGGAGCAATGGAAGTGAGATGAGAAAGTATAGTCAATCAAAATGCATATTAGCAAAGTTTGAATCTATTATTATAAATGTATTGTAAATTTTAAATGGCTGGATTATAGCTGTGTTTCTTTTCTTGATCTCCTTGATATATATTGTGGTGTCAGACCCTTCAGCTGTTTTGCAATAAGGATGGAGCCTTGTGTCCCAGTTTTCCTGTACTGTCCTATACCTTTTTTGGTGGACAATGAGCTGGCAGTTCTTTTCTTCATGTATGCATTTGTGCACGTGTGCACAAATAAATGAGATTGCTCAAAACCATCCCCATGTCTGGCTGGTGTGATGCTTCAGTTTATAGGGAATTCATCATTACTTGCCAGAAGCTGTGCACAGTCAGATTCCCCCTGGATGCACACACATGGAGGGACAGCTTGGCAAGGAGAGCTGAAGTACTAAGATGCCTCAAGAGATCCAAGCATTTAGGGACTGCTGGTATTGCTAGCCCCCTTCTTCAATCCTGTAGATGTCAAACTAGCCTAGCACCTAAACATTCAGCGCTGAAATCCCAGAGACACTTCAGACAACTGAGCACTGAGTTATTGATAGTGATTGTTAGCCTAAGCCCTATTAGGATACACTGATTATTTTCCTTACAAGCCAAACTCACAGATTGCTCAAACCACATTTAATTGTCTACAAGGCTTGGCACAATTATGAACCTCCTCTTTTACAAAAAATCTAACAGTTGGGAGCACTAAATCCCTTACCTGAAGAAACATGAACTAACATTTCCAGCTTCTGCTCATTCGAGCTGTCTGACTTTTAATGTAATACATAAATATGTGCAGCTCTAAGTAATGAATTAAGTTGAGTGATGAGCTGCCTGAGCATCCACCTTCTGAACTTAGGCTAGATTTTTCTCAGTCCTATTCAGGATGCATCTCTGCCTTCACTTTATTTTGACAACTACTTTAGCTGCACTGTGCAGAAAACATTTTCAGTTATGTGAAAATAAATCTCTGCAACAAAAACTTGATCTATTCAAAATAAAATAAAGCTCAACCTCACTGTAAACAAAATGAGGAATGGACAGATATTATTCTGGATTTTCAGAACAATCAGGTTTGATTAGAAACCTGTAGTTTTCAGAAATCCTCAGCCATGAAAGTATTACCTTGCTTTGGGAGGAATACTATTGCTATTCATGACTCCCTGGTCCAGTGTTTTCCCTCACAAGCCCTCACTCAACATCTGCTTTAACTTAGGTGTCAAAACTTAAATAGTCACCCTATGCTTCTGTTACAAGTAAGCACCTCTGGATGGCAGTTCATCTAATCTTAAAATGGGCATATATGGTTAACCAGAAAAAAACCCTCTCCTGTCTGTGTCTGCAGTTCAGCACATATCCAGCTCAACATTTTTGCCACTTTATAATGGATCATATTGTATCAAACCTTCAGTGTGATTGCCACAGTTAATTAGAGTTAGAAGGGGCCGTCTGCTCAGCACCCCTGGTATGTGTGGGTAACTGCTGTGTTGTGAGACTTACACAATGTTGAAAGTCCCTGCTCTGCAAAGTACCTGCTGGTCAAAGGTGGAAGAGTTCAACCCCAGAGGCACGGGCCATACATTATGGACTTTATGAACATACAAAATTATGACCTCTTGCTCCAAAGAGCATCACAGCAAGGCTGCTATGGAGGGCTCCTTGGGGCCTTTTTCACTGATGGAAAATGCTTCCCAACCAGACATGAGAATATCTTACTGCCTCATCTCTTCGAAGCTGCTCATGCTCAAGGAAGTATTTTTCTTCTGCTTAATTAAACAGCATCACGATTGCTGAGACAATAACTCTCTTTAAAATAACAATGTTAATGCTCTCTTACCCTTCTCTGCACCTTCCAAGTCACATCTATTTGTGTGATATTTACGACTGAATTTGTATTTCAGTGTTGCCAACTTTTATGGGCTCAGGTCTTCCTAAACTAGCAATGTAATTATAACTGTCTACCTCCTGGTATTTATTATTAATATGAATATAATGAAACGGGTGATTAAGCAGTCACTGGTTACTCCTGTAATCACCAAACCAGCCCCCTAAGGAAACTGGGTTCAATAACATGTCACTGGAATGATAAAATCTTAATGAGTCATCAATGAGATGCAGAATTGTGAGGCTCAGCAGAGTTCATCCTGTTTACCATAGAAATGAAAGGAGATGAGGCTGGGTGAGGAGGAGAAATAGCACAAAATGGAGGGATAGATACTCAGTTGGTGTGATTTGCATTACCTATGTTAGACTTTTGACAAATAAAACCCGCTGAGGATCTGCCCCTCGTCATTAGCACAGTAGTTGCAAAATCTTTAGTTTGGTATACAGTCCTATTTCCACACGCTCAACTCCTGCCTAAGAACTGCATTAATTCAGAGCATGTCAGAGATGGGACTACCTCCTCCCCACGTGCCCCCCTAAGCTCACCTCCCCATCCTTCTTTCATGAAGAGTGTCTGTGATAGGAAATGATTTACAGAAAAAGAGTTTCCAAACCCTCTGGCATCTTCGATTTGCTTATACAAGCTTGTCCTGATTAATTCAAAATTCTTCTTGTTCTAATAATCCTCTCATTTCAAAGCTTCTTTGTAGTTCCTTCACTGTCTTTTGTTGGCATGCAAATGACCAACTTCAGGTATGGATGTTTAACTTTTTTTGTTCTCCCTTTTTTCAAATCTTATAGGTTTGGGGAGCTGTGATATGCTCTGGCTTTTTCTTCCCTGAACGTGTTCTTTGTGCTATTAATAATTCATATTCTTAAGAAGGGAGGAAAAAGAAAAAAAAGAAATTACTCAAAGCCCTGTTAGACATAAAGAAGTGACAATGCTTCCGGAAGAAAGACTGCAGGTCAAGTTCAGACTTGGGAAAAGCGGCTGCAACTCTATTGAACTACTTCCAGATTATTCATAACATCAAGGCAATATGTCAACTATTCAATAATGTATCCTACTCCAACCTTTAATTAACCTTTTTGTTCTTAAGCATTTAGCTTGGTAAGTCACGCAAATTAATTTATTGAGAAGGTAATAAACAGTGAGTCACAAGAATCAGGAGCTGGGTGATTAGGTGTTTAGTTATATGGTTTATTATGTATTTAAACTGGATTTTGATGAATTATTGAAGCTTTAACATCAGTCCTTTTTTTCGAAGTATTTTTGAGATATTTTTTCTAAAGTGCAGAGATGATTCTCTAAGAGATGCACATGACATGATCTAAGGCACATGCATTTTCTTGAGTAATCTGATATTTCAGTACTTCATGCCCTTGAGACACAGCTGTTATTCCCACTATAAGCAAGGAATTGATGCAAAAATAAAAACAAGAAGCAATTCAGGTACCTAAATCTAGATGTCTAGTACTTTCTCAGGCACCTTCAGCTGTCCAAAGCATCAATGCAAGACCAGTTAACATGACACAGGACCTACAGGAAAGACGAATCTTTCTGCAAGTAAGGTAAGGTATCCCAGAATCTCTGCATTGCACTATATACCTGTGTTTAAACATGTTATTTGCTCCCACATGGTCAAGTGACCACATTTATATCAGCTGCTGCACAGTAACTCTGTGTCTGTGTGCGTGGTCTTCCCTTGCAGCAGGGGAAGGTATTTCAACTTAACTAATGGGCGAAGTCAGTCTGCATGAAAACTTCCCAAAAATGAGCCAAAGTAGGGTAACCAGCTCACCCTTTATAGCTAGTGGCAGACAGAAGAGCAGTTAATAATAGTAGAACTTCAGATCTAACCTACTATAACCTGTCACCCTAAATCTGGTCTATGTCTCCACCTTGCCAAACAAAACAAATGGCATCTGATGACCATGGCTAGCACTAACGTATGGCATAGAATAACCACTCTGTCATTTAGTTCAGCTCATTTAAAGCTTTCTTTTTGTTTTAAGTGACACTGTTATGGATTTGGTTTTTGTATTGCAAACCTGACAGCTGAAAGCAGAAACAAATCTAGTCCTGATTCATGGTGGCAGACACTGGGTTTTACAGGTCCAAAATGCCTGTGTGAACTGGCAGATTCCTCCCTTTGTTTCCCCCCTCCCAGTTATTCCCCATAGTTCAGGATAGACATGGTCTTGGAAACTAATATATACATAACATACCTTTGCACGTATATTTTTCTGATGGGTTCAAGAAACTGTCTGCCCTAGAATCTATGAATAAAGATGAGTAACTGTGCAATTTCCTTTTATAAAATGTAAGTCTACTAAAAAAGTGGGAAAAGTAAGTAGTTACTGTTCCCTATGAATATTGGTGATCAGTGTCATGAATTATGCATGTATCCCTCCTGGGTCCAGTGTCCTCTGGCATTTCTTAAGCAGTAGCTCAATATTTTCTACCACTCTGATAAATCATTCAATAGGGAAAGGGTAAGTCCCGATTCTTGAGCCACTGTTCAGAGGCACTGACTGATGTCGTTTGTTGAACAGCTTAGTTTTACATTCCACAGCTGAAAGTCTGACATCCAAGTCTTTATAGTCCAACAAGGTCACAGGGACATCAGAGTTGTGAAGTGTGCTTTCAGCTTCTTGGATGCTAGGAAATGGCTTGAAATTCAGCAGGAAAATTTCTGCTCCAGTAGCCGCACAGGTTTTTCTGATGTTTTTTATCTTTTTCTTTACAGAGATATGGGATAACAATGGTGTCCCAAGGAGCTTATATTTCTTTCTTTAAGAAGAATTAGGGGTCAGATATTTCTATAATGTTCACAATATCTATGATAAAAACTAACCAGTGAAAATAACCTGGAGCTTTCTTTTCAGGACCAAATCTATTCTAGACATCTTTTCTCTATATGTCATGAAAAAGGTTGTGTAGGACTGTTGAAGAAATTCTGCCATTCACAGATTATGGGTTAACTAAATAATGCTTTAGACCATTATAAACCATATTATTTAGAAATAATACGGTTTCATTTCAAAACGAGTGGTTGCAACCCAACTCTGAACACTAACAGATTTTTTCCCACTGCTATATACTACAACTTCCATATAGGTCCCAAAGTTAAGTGAAATAACAAAGTAACCATGCTAAATACAACTTGACCTCTTAAATCAATTTTCTCTCTTCATATTCTGTGCTGCATTTTATTTGAGGCTCTAAGACGCAAGTTTACTACAGAGATATTATTTGTAGAATATTCAAAACAAATTCAAATGCAGTGTCAGGAGCATTCATGGCAGGCAGAACTGGAAGGTTCACATTGTTTCCATCAGGGACCAAAGATAAGTCTCGTGTCCAGTGCATCTATCCAACCGAATGTCAACAGTCACAAAGAACATTTGGCAGATATGGTAAAAATGTTCATGAAAACTCTCTGACAAATACATCTGACCAATGAAAAAGCTTTATTTCAATGTCTCAAAGACCATAAAATACATTCTGTGCTTCAAAATGTTCATGCAGAATATAAAAAAAAAAACAAAGAATCAACATCAGAACTAAAATCTTGCTCCTGGGAGCACTGATAAATATGGACAGATCTGAAGATGATGCAAGGGGATAAAATTAGCAAATAAAAAATTATAATTAATGACTGCAAATAATGTAGAAGATGTGCCAACTATCCCTTGCCTGAAAGAATGGAAATAAGAAATGAGGGAAAAGACTGTCCAGCTTCTTAATGCTAGAAGCATAATAGATGAGAAGTTCAATCTCTCCATAAGGCCTTCACACCATTTCTAACACCTTGCAGTCAAGGTATCAGACTTATTTCCCAATGCAAGAGCTTCCACAGTTCCTTTATACCAGCAGAGCAGTCCTGCAAGTGTCATGTGTCCCACGCATTTGACAAACTGCTTTATGCCATTGTTGCTGATATCTTTGTTATGCTTTTGTCTTGGTGCTCATTTCCTAGTTTTATATCCAGCTGGGGAAAGAGCTTGACATGCACACACCTTCCCAATATGTTACATGGCTGCTTGTTAGTACACAGTAGGGAGCTGATCATAAAGAATCCCAATTCTATTCTTGGCTCTCCAAGAGGCGCATGTTGTGTGCAGCCTGGGGAACTGAATTGTCCAAACTGATGTAGTTATCCTAAAAAACAAGATGGAAAAGGAGATAAATTGGGGTCTGACACATTGGCACATTGGCTCTGAATCCTCAGTCTGACTGCACAAACTCTCTGTTATATCGTTTTAAGTTTGCTAGCTTCCTTCTAAACTGCCTTCTCTGTTAGGTTTATGACCTTAATAATAATAGAAGAAAAATAGATGGGAATTTTAACAGCAGTTAGGAGTGAGATTTGTTTTCTTCTTTCCTATTTCTGGAGAATATAGGAATATTTCCTGAAAGCCTCTCTCCTCCTCTTTGATTTTTGTTTTTCTTTATTTTTTGTTTTCCTGGCTTGAAATTTGCCATCAGAAATTGAATCATAGAATCATAGAATCATTTAGGTTGGAAAAGACCTTTAAGACCGAGTCCAACTGCTAACCTAACATTGCCAAGTCCACCAATAAACCATGTCCCTAAGCACCACATCTGCATTTCCTTTAAATACCTCCAGGGATGGTGACTCAACCACTTCCCTGGGCAGCCTCTTCCAATGCTTGGCAACCCTTTCAGTGAAGAAATTTTTCCTAATATCCAACCTAAACCTCTCCTGGCGCAACTTGAGGCCATTTCCTCTCGTCCTATCGCTTGTTACTTGGGGGAAGAGACCAACACCCACCTCGCTACAACCTCCTTTCAGGGAGTTGTAGAGAGCGATGAGGTCTCCCCTCAGCCTCCTTTTCTCCAGGCTAAACAGTCCCAGTTCCCTCAGCCACTCCTCATCAGACTTCTTCTCCAGACCCCTCACCAGCCTCGTTGCCCTTCTCTGGACACGCTCCAGCACCTCAACGTCCTTCTTGGAGTGAGGGGCCCAAACCTGAACACAGTATTCGAGGTGCGGCCTCACCAGTGCCGAGTACAGGGGCACGATCACTTCCCTACTCCTGCTGGCCACACTATTTCTGATACAGGCCAGGATGCCATTGGCCTTCTTGGCCACCTGGGCACACTGCCGGCTCATGTTCAGCCGGCTGTCGACCAGCACCCCCAGGTCCTTTTCTGACAGGCAGCTTTCCAGCCACTTTTCCCCAAGCCTGTAGTGTTGCATGGGGAATTGAATTAGTATCCTTCATACAGTGACAGAGCTATCATGAAATTAAAATTCCACGTCTTTTTTGAGAATATATTTTCCTCTGTATCTGAATGGTGCTGAAAACTCTCTGGACAGTCATCACCAGGATCTAACTGTTACCTTAGGACTGAGAACATAAGAAACAATGAGGCCAAAGGACATTTATTTTCCTTCCAAAACAGTACAAAGATAAACACTCCAGTGGAAAACCTGTCAAAAGAACAATTATTCTCTTCTTTTTCCTCCCTTGTCAGTTCCTCAAGTCACTTGAACATATTTTGATTGTGCTCAAAGTTTTCATCCAGGAGACTTGGGTTTTGCCATTGCCACGAGGATTCAAAGGAATGCAGCTCTAGTCAAAACTGAGCTCTGCAGCACTACTAAACACCACACAGTCCTGTGGCACTGCACCAGTGGATGGATCTTTGTTGCTCACACAAAAAGATGGCAGAGCTGGAAGTCTAGCTGTTGCTCACAAGTCAGCAGTATGCTTTCACAACATTTAGGAGGTGCCTTATCCACAAAACCAGTAAACCATCACCGCTTTTTTCAAGTAAGTTTTGTTAGAGGTCGATGCAGAAGGAAGCTAACATGCGGATGTAACATCACTAAAATGTAGAATAAAGTCTCTCCAGAAAAAAAGGTCACAGTGCCAAAGGTATTCAGCTGATTTAATGGTTGTGTGAACTGTTCTGTTCTTAAAATGTGAGATGCTTAGCAGAAGCACTTGACAGTGGCCTAGTTTATCTCAGTCTACCCAGTAAAGGTGGGATTTTAGAAAAAGTCTATAGGAGTGAGGGATTAATTGCATCTCATTTGCCATCTAAGACTAGGTGTTTGATTAAGATAATCATCTACAGCCAGTGGAGAGAGAGAGAGAGAGAGGAACTGATGGACACCAAATTCTCCCATCGCATCTATGATACTCATGCTACCCTAGAACTACTTTGTTTACTTGCTTGGTTTTGATTTAAATTATTTAATCAACTGTATGATATAATTTCACAAGTGAAAAAAAGTGCCTTGGCTTCTCATGGAAGGATATTAGCCAGCAGTTTTGTGTTCTTCTCTAGCCTGTATACTTAAGTTTGAGGGAAGAACATCTGCTCCTTATTATCATCAGCTATTTAAAATCTCCTATGCTAGCTCTTCAGAGAAAAAGCAGCTTGACTGATAGCCCATTAGATCAACAATGTGACTTGATTTTACTGTTGAAAAAAAATTTTTACTCTTGAAAATAGATTTCTTTATTTTCTCTGTCAAAACACTTATTTGAACAATAAAGAAAAATAAATACCACTTACTTTCAGGGCAAAGGTAACCCTACATTATATTTTTACTAACACTCAAATTCAAGTGAAATTTATGCTTAGCGAAGAAAGTTGGAAATGAAACAGGACATTAACGCAAAAGTATTTGTAAAAGTACAAGCGAAAAGGAGTGTCTAATGGTACTATCCCAGACGTCAGAGCAACTGAACAGTGAATCATGTTCTCAGTTTATGCTTTCTATGTAGTGGATACACAGCAACACTGAAGATGGCACCTTGCAATTCAGATACAAGGCCAAGGCTCTAGTTGTCAACTTCTGGCCTTTTTGTCCATATGCAATTCTACACTGAACATCGATCAAGCCATTTTCTGTTTAGGAGACACTTTCTATGCAAAACATATCCCAGAGAATGAGAGAGGGAACAGGAATACTGGTGACAGATTGAACAGTCAGAAGAGTGTTGCATAGTGTGAGAAAGCCCTGAAAGAGCTGAAGACAGAGGTCTTTAATTTTAATTTAGCTACTTGGAGACATGTGGCAGGGAGAACATGAGGACACTGAGTTGATCAAGTACACTTCTGTGGTCAGGAATCCAACCTGGAAGGGTGGAGAAGGGACCTCCTCTGATTTGGACTCGCATGAGAAGGGCAGAGAAGACACATCTAGAGAAGCAGTTTTGACTTCTGTTTGTGGCTTGAGCGCAAATGAATGGAAAGAGTGAGAGATCACAGCCACGTCCCAAGCAATTGGGCTGTTTGGAGGTTGCTTGAAATATGACATGAGAGAGAGATCCTAAACCATTCAGAAGAGTAGTAGATACATGGAAGAGGAGAACATAGTGTTTCTAAAATGTCCTCTTCCACTCATCATCTGACAGTCTCTCCAGTCAAATTGGGTGTTTGATATCCATATACGGTAAAATGACACCATGTGCTTTGCCTGTTTCAGAGCCCTCAAGGACCAGGCAAATTGCTGCTGCTGAAAGATGGGCACTCATGTAGTTCCTCCCGTGGACAAGGAGATGGGCAAAGAGAAGAAGGGGTCTTTCATCTAACATCAGTTGCTATCTCCTTTTATCACAACCTTTTGGGATGGCAAAATGAACAGCAAGGCTACCTATCCTCAGAGCTCTGCACCTCGCTCTGTCCTCTCTCTGTCCCTTTTCTCTGCTTCTCACCTCCTATGGGATAACCAATTCCAAGAAGATTTGAACCAGCCCCGCTTGCTCTAAATCATCCCTTCCTTAACTCCCCCATTTTGACGCAATGCAAACACATCTTTCTCTTCCCCCTCCTTCACAACAACCTGAGCACCATTGCTAATTAAATACCCTGCAGGAAACATGCAGAGAAGATGCAGACCGGAGCAGTAGGCAAATGATCTGGCACAGCTTTGAAGCAACCAACTTGCTGGATGTGTGCAGCAGCAATTTGAGCAGCCTGCTCCTTGCCTGACTGAGGGTGACCCACACAAGAGGGTGGCAGGAGTTAGCTAATGCACCATGTGCTATGTGAGATGTGGGGAGGAACTGCCTTTACACAATTTTGAAACATATATAACCTAGGAAACAAGTCTTTTCTCTTCTTTTCTTTTCTTTTCTTTTCTTTTCTTTTCTTTTCTTTTTTCTTTTTTCTTCTTTTCTTCTTTTCTTTTCTTTTCTTTTCTTTTCTTTTCTTTTCTTTTCTTTTTTCTTCTTTTCTTTTCTTTTCTTTTCTTTTCTTTTCTTTTCTTTTCTTTTCTTTTCTTTTCTTTTCTTTTCTTTTCTTTTCTTTTCTTTTCTTTTCTTTTCTTTTCTTTTCTTTTCTTTTCTTTTCTTTTCTTTTCTTTTCTTTTCTTTTCTTTTCTTTTCTTTTCTTTTCTTTTCTTTTCTTTTCTTTTCTTTTCTTTTCTTTGCCTTTCTTCTCTTTTCTTCTTTTTTCTTCTCTTTTTGTTTCTTTTTTTATTTCTCTCTTCGTTTCTCTTTTCTTTTTTTTCCTCCAAATGCCACTTTCAGTGTGGCTTTCTCAAAGGGACGATAAGTGTCCAGACATTCTGGGAAAGATATGGGTGTATTCAGACCATTTGGGTCATGATCACAGGAAGAGATATACAAAAACAATCAGCAGAAGCTAGTTCACAAAAATCTGTTTTTCATTTGACTAGTACTTTTTTTTTAAATTTCTTGGGGCTGTAACTCATGATTCCTGCATGAAATGAGCCCAAATTCTGTAAAAAAAAAAAAAAAAAAAAAATTCCCTCCCCCCCCCTTACACATTTCTCCGTTGTAAAAAAAAAAAAAAAAAAATCAATTTCCCTTCCCCCACCTTACACATTTCTGCAGGTAAGTAAATGGGTTTGATGTTAAACCCCACTTAAAAAGAAAAAGTTTCCCAAGCCAATAAAGCATATTTTTTAACAGGTTGAGGGAATGGATAATGAAAGAAGTAGGGCTGCCTATATCTGAAATCTTTAAATCATTACTGGATTGGAAACTTGTTTTCTACCTCACCCTAAAATGAAAGAAAACTTCTTAACTGACTGTGCAGAAGACTCAACTGGAAAGATCATATTTTATTTATTTATTTATTTATTTTCCTGTGTCTTTCTCTCTCCCTTTCTCAGTCTTGCTTTCTTTCTGGAACTGAGTGGATATCAGAAAACCTTTGTGTCAAAACTGTTGTAAAAATCAATATATCTTCGTAAAATATTTTGGATCGTTAGAGTGTTGTTGAAACACTCATACCTTTCAGTCTTAAGAATAGGGCACCGTGGCTCTTGTTTCTCCTAAAAGGAGCCTACACACCTCATTAGGAAATTTGTCAAAAAATTACTGGCGATTGCTGGCAGGGCTTCAAAATCTTCAAAGTGTCACATCACTCGCATGGCACTCATCCTTAGCACATTCTTGCTTAACGCTGAAATGAAGCCTCACATTTATCACCATTTTTCTGCAGGGCTACACTCTGTTAGTCCTACATGCAGTAGACGCAGGGCTGATGTTTGATGCATGGGTGGGTGCAGGCAGGCTTTAACCATGGAATTTCTTCCTTCCAGGCATTTTATGACTCCAACGTGTAAACATCTCCGCCTAAAATCCTTCCTCCTCTGTCACAGCACACACACAGGCAATGTGCAGCCACCTACACATCCACACACCCTACTGCCTGAGACCTGGATTTGTAACTCTTACCCACTTCTATATTACTGGTGTTATCAACAGTTCAATACAATAGAAATTACCTATTTCTGCATGATAAATTATTCTAAGCTTGAAGAAAATGATTCAAATTATATTTTCATTACGAAGTGTTGAAGCAGGACTTGTTCAAACAGTTGAAAAATTTAACCTAAATAACTTTCCCGTAAGCACATGCAGTTTCAATGATTTATAAAAAAAAAAAAAACAAACAAAAAACCCCAAACAGCTCAGAAAGCTCCAGCTCTAGACCTAAGCACGTATTTTAGTGAAGAAATCAGTAAATTTGGCCTCACACTGCAGTTCCTCGGAGACCTGACCGGCACTTTTAAATCAAAATCAGGAAAGACACAGGAGGAAGTTATTCTCTCCTTATAATTCTCTTTAACGTTGATACATTACATATTTGGGAATTTTGATATTCGGATGAAATATAACCAGCAATATCAATAATGCATACAATCTTCTTTAAAATATGTCGCAGATGAGTGCTCTTGTTTTGTTGTTCTGATGCAAAAATTGCATCCTTGGGGTTTGAAGTGGGAACCTTTAAGGCAGCTAGTTTCATCTGCACATAGCAATTATGTATGTTTCGTGACATAGTTGACATTTCAAGCCTAAATTGATGGAAAACCTGGACAATTAATTTACTTGACAGGGAAGCTGAAGAAATAGTCTCTTGCAGAGCTATCTGTGGCACTGGACAACGCTGACAGCTTCTCCTCTGAGCACTCCCACTGCAGAAAAGTTGTCAGCTGAGCCAGCTCTGGCCACCTCCAGTGGCTGCCCGAGACCAACCCAAATTATGGTTTAAAGAGATTAATGAGGACTTCTGCAATGCCTTCCTTTAACTGAGCTACCTGAGCACAACTCTCAGCCCGCTCAGCCAGACTCAGAAGAGGGTGTCTGTCTGTGGGTTAAACAGAAAACTTTGCTAGGCCAGGAAGATGAGGAAACCAGTCAATCTCTTTTCTTCTACTGAGGATGGAAAATGTCAGAAAAATCTTTCCCTAGCCCATTGTTTGACTGATTGGCAGGAATATGTGTTTGGGGACAAGCTTTGAAATCACTTTAAATTTCTCTTTTCACACTGGATTTAGGCTCTGAAGGGCATCTTCTCAGCATGGCACAACTTGGCAGAGCCCTTTCCCATAGAAGCTGTGTAATTCAGCCAAACCTTTTTCATCAGTACCCTCATAACATGGCTGGAAACAGCATGAGCCAGCAAAAGCAGGTGTCTGTCAATGTGCACCCAGGGTTTTGCCAGGATAACTAAAAGGGGTTTAGGCTGTGGGGCTTCTTCTACACCTCTGACTGACATGGTTTTGTTGTTAGACCTTTCTGTGGTGACCATGCAAATGCTGATGGACGGGGCAATGGGACTTGGCGTGGAAAGGCTACAGTGATCTTCCTGTCACCCCCAAGGCTGCCCACAGGATCCCTCTTCTAGCTTGTGCCTCAGCTGTTCCTGTAGCAGCTGCTGAGCTGCTATATGGTTTGCAGCACAGAATGTAAAGATAGCCCCCAATCAGTTCTGCAAATTATGATGATTTAACAGTTATGGCATGAAATGGCTGAACTTCCTCTGTTGTGAGGGTGGAGGGAGAGTCAGGCTCCTTCAAGGGAGGGACAAGACCATCAATTCTCATAGCAAGTGTCTGGGTCGTAGATACTTAATTCATTTGGGCACTTTTGAACTTTTTAACCTGCATGCCAAAACCTGCTCCCAGTAGAAGGAATGAATTTCAATAGAGCTTGAAAGCAGCCTGTGTCAGAGAAGCATCTGATTGATTTTTGTGCATTTGCCTGCGTAAGTACAAAGGACCTCTGATATTCGTTTGAAATCAGTGCACCAGCAAGAACCCAGCAGCCTTTGTGCTGGTGCGGCTGTGAAGCCCTGAGACAGCTTGGAAGAGGGCTGACCTCTCACTCCTTTTGAGCTGGTCCTTGGATGTGCAGCGGCTGCCGTGCTGCTATTCAGGCTGCTCCATGCTTCTCTGCTGACAATTTTTTCCAAGATGTGTCAGTTCCATGAACAGAGAAATTCAGCAAAATGAGGGCAAGTGTCACCCGTACTTAGCATTATCAATGCAGGGAAAAAGTCATATATTCCAACACACAGCAACTCAACTAGATGGCTGATCTGTAACTGCCATGTGGTTATCATACTGATTAGCTCAAATAGCATGTCCACTTCTCTAATACACATTTAGCTGAAAACATCATGAGAGATCCAAAGCTTTAGTCTAGAATAAAGTCTTACATATTGTGATAGATGTGATAGACAGAACAAGGACAAGCTGCTACAGACTCATCTACATCTTAATCAAGCTCTGAATTAAACAGGAGGCTTGATCTTATTACTGTAGTCATCTATTTGTAATTTCAGTAGGGAAGAGAAAGCAACAGAGAGATTTTCAATAGCCCCTCTCTTGTTCCTCGATAGCAAAAGTCCTTCCAGCAAAGTTGAGGCTTTTATATAGGTTGCGTGTGCTGTGCCCATTTTCCAAACAAGTGGGCTTGGAAGCTAAGGGAATCTGGGTCAGCTGAGACACTGTGGTCCCTGAAGTGGCTTGTTTGTGCAAATATCTTGTAAAATCTGGATTCTCAAAACTCAGCTCATTTTCACATTTATGTATTCTTATTTTTGTTTCCTCATTTTTTTAACAACGTTTATTACTGCCTTTCTCTGGATGCTTCTTAAGAGGGAGGCAAGAGTATTTTACTCTTCAAAAGAAACAGGTTGGAAAATTCAATAGTGCTTCATGTCTCTTGCCAAGCACAGTAATTACACAAGCTACAGCAAATATTTGAAGAAAAGAAAAGAAACACTTTTTTTCTCATTGCTGGCTTTGTTGATAATAATAAAAGAGTGAGAAGATATGAAAAAGCTTGAAATGAGAAACATGGACGGAGAAATTGAAAAATGAATTAGCATACAATTGTCTTCCCATAGGATATCTCCTTTATTTAAGGGAAATCTTCCAGTTTGGGGGAAAGATTTTTAGGAATAACTATGGATTAAAGATTTTTATTATTTTTATCTTGTTATCTAAAAAAATCTAAAGTAGGCCGTTGGAGTTGAGGGAATGTCCTGGTTGTCTCTGTTAGTCTTAATTCCCAAGGAAGAGCACCATCTTTAATGTGTTACTCTTTGTATTAGGGCACTGTAACTTGTAAGTCTTTTAATTACTTCTCTCTAAAAATGTCTCCCAGACAATAGCAGAAATTTATCCAACATTTTGGAAAGTGAGAATACAAATTGATCATACTGAGGATGGTTTTGCATATTTTTTTTATTCTTTGAGAAGGTATTGTCTATTCCCCCTCAAAGAATGCTTCTTTGCTGAAGAGCCATATAAGAAGTTATATTCATTGTTCCCTTAAGGCATTAGGTCAGAAACAAGCTTAAATCCAGAGCACTCCCTGACCCTTCCCTGCATTTCCAGATCGCTGCCTGTCACTGGGTTGTCAATGATTGAATTACCCATAGTCCCCTTTGAGATTGACCTTAAATCCTGTCCTCATCTGCACAGAATAAGGCTGAGACCTGCTTCTCTGGGAGGAGCACTGACAGACGGAGGCAGGAATGGCTGGCTATCCTTCCCTGTCCTACAGCTGTCCCTATAGGTGACAGCCCTTGTCCAGCCTTTTGTGCCGGAGTCCCCTCAATCATCCCAAAGCCCTGAAAGTGCATAAGAAGTTTGCATTCAACTAATGTCCTCAAGTGAGGACAAAAGAGATATAGATGCTGCCATATCTATTTTCCTCCCTACCTCTCTGTTATTTAAGGTTGGTGATTAGGAATTCTGCTTAGTTGAGGTGACAGATTAGCTGGAGGGAAAAGCAGGGGCATGCTGGTCCCTTTTCAAACATATCTACAGGTACTATGTTAGTGCTCTGAACACCCACCTTCTCTTCCTTTAACAGCTTCTTCATCACTGCTTCATTGACCTCACTTAATGTCCTCCCTAATTGGCATAGATGTCAGAACATTTTTCCTAATGCTCACTTTTAATTTCTTTCTTTTCCTAGTTTTAGACCATTACTCCTAGTTTCCACTTTAAATATTTTCCCCCTGCTCTTTCACATTATGTCCTCTGAATATATTTTCTTGTTGGCAGTTATCATAGCCCTTCACCGTTATTTCTTCTGAGCAGCATTAAGCTTCCAATACAGAAGGATAATCAGAGACTCTCTGTCTCAGTGCAATTTACCTCTACATAAAAATGGCCTTATTTAATCTCTGGTAATATACACTTTATTCTGTTTCTGTATGGAACATCTTAAATGGAAAACACAAAAGAGCCACAACTGAAGTTTTTTTTTTTTTTTAACATTCAGAATGTGCTCATTTAAAAAATCAAAGAAATACAAATCTGTGGCAGTGAAGTGTTAATTTTCAATGAAAAAAAGTGTGACAATTACTAAAACCAGACACATAATCAAGTTCTGCTGGGCAAGGAGCTACCACACATCAGCTGAGCATCAATATAGGCTGGAGGCTGTCCAACTCTATCAACCAGTGGGGTCTGTAAAAGAGATTTGCATTTCAGGAATCTCAGATACCAGATTATTTCTCTTCATGACATTGTAGGTCTCTATTAGACATCAGAGTCTGTCTCAGGATGCGTAGACGGGTCTATTGGCCATAGACTCCCTTCCTGCAGTGTAACACAGTGAGTCGAGGATGAGTGTAGTTACCATTGCTGTCAGGGACTTAGGTGATTTCCCCCCCGTAATATTAGGCAATGTCAATTGTTGCTTTTTTACTGTATGTGCCCCAATGTTCAGAAGCTTCATGCATCACATGGATGAATTAATTAGCCTAAATTTGGCAGACAAGCTATTGTTCACATCAGTGAGATTTCTACATGATGTTAAGACTTTTTGTTTGCCATTTCTTCAAGGTAATTGTTGGGGGGGGACAAAAGACCACAATACAAATAACACAAAATGGAGCTTTTCTTTCTTTAGAAATAAAATCTTTTTTTGGTTTCCTGCAAAGTGCAGAACTCGAAAATGTTGTCTTCCACTCCCTGTCTGGATACTGCTTGTCCAAAGCAATTATAATTTTAAATTTGGACAGGAAAACACACACAAGATTGTAATTATCAGTTATTCAGCTGGTCAATTGCTGCTTTTCCTTTTTTTCCTTTTCTAAGTCTTCAGAAACTGATACAGGTCTTTTATTATTGTTTCTTTTCACCACCTTTTGATGAAGTTCTACCAAATGAAAAGCAATCTTTAATTGATTTTTCTTTTGCAGCAGCACAGTGCAGTAGGAAGCTCTGTCTTCTTTTCTGGGTGTGGAGCTGAGATTCAGAGGATGAAATTTCTTGCCCACTGTCACGTAGAATCATAGAATCATAGAATCATTGAGGTTGAAAAAGACCTCTAAGATCATCAAGTCCAACCGTCAACCCAACACCACCATGTCCACTAAACCATGTCCCTAAGTGCCTC